>NC_044498.1:23107564-23225064 GCF_902362185.1 Chanos chanos | reverse complement strand
ACCAACTACACATGATGTCCAATTGTTTCCCATTTAAGCATTGTTATTTTACCAAAATAAGAGTCAGTGAGAATATCTCATACATTTGCTTCTCTAAACCAACAGAATGAAATGAAAGACAATTCAGTGGCTCCCTGTACCACTGGGGCTATGTGTAGAGAAGCACATACTCTGTCACTCTCAGGTTTTAGAGAGAGAGACAGACAGAGAGAGACAGAGAGAGAGAGAGAGAGAGAGAGAGAGAGAGGAGGGCACAGGTGGTCAAACCTGGAAAATAGATGCAGCATACTTCACCATATAAATGGCAATCTGCATTCAAGTAATTGAATTCACAGTCATCATACCTAGACCTCTAAGGCTTTTATCAAGATTAATTACTGTTAAGTCTCCACAAACGTGACATGCACGGCAGAGATAGCCACCATTTTAAACCAACAAGTACATGACCAAGATGAAAAAAAAAAATCCCCCAACAGGGCACTCAAACAAAGAAAGAAACAAGTACAAGCTACCAATCTTATCGCCATCTTTAAACTCCTTAATTAATTTCAAGGTGATTATGTTTCATAAAACTCACCATGGAATGTATAGAACAAACTAAAAGATAAGGATAACAACGCCTTAAGGTAATATTCAAATATAAGCTCTTAGATACATGGTGTCATCCTGTAGCAGCGTAGAATGCTAATGTCTCTAGCAAGGTTAGCGTTAGCAACGCTGAGATGCGTTCTCTTTGCCCGCACCTGATAGCTGTGTTCACATAGCTAACCCACTTAAAAAAATCCTCTATCTAGAATCTGACCAGGCAGTTATTTTGTCGTAATGTATCACGCTGCTAATAAAAGGTAGTGTTTAATAGCTGATAGACCTGGGGGGGGTGTTCTAAGGGAGAGGCAGAGAGGTAATTGTCCGTGTTCAGACAGAACGTGTCTCTCTCTGGAGGTAACACGTCTGCACGTGCTCTGCAGATTTTAGCGTTCCTGTCAGGCTCCGCGCTCACCACCTCTACAAGCAAAAGTGTTAAAACAGTGTGCACCTCAGGGTTCTTGCTCCTCAAAAATCGCTACAGGCAGTCTTCCCAAAAAAGAGAAAAAAAGAAAAAAAAAAAAGAAAAGAAAATTCAACCAGTTGCTGGGTACTCTGAGATATGTTTTGGTTATTTCACCTGCAGAAAGACATGTTGCAACTCAACCGAAAATCAGTGTAATATCTGCCTGATAAAAACAATCAAGAAATTTTAGTGAAATGACACAAGAAATTTTTTCTTAAGGCAAACAAAAGAGCTAATCATTGATGCTAATCACACAGATTGTTGCTAACACTCCCCGGATTGCTTTATTTGATATATTTTATACAATAAATTTCAATTAAAAGTGCTTAAAAGAACAAAAAGAAAGAAAGAAAGAGAGAGATTAATGGGAGGCCCCCCCGACTGGGTCTCTTACAAGAAGTGCGAGGTGGGACATGGCGAACCTGAGTGGGCCAGCAGGGATTAGCGATTGTGTTACTGACTTCACAGTGAACAGTCCCCTGCTGCTTAGGATGCCTTTCATATCTCAGCAATGCTATTGACACATATCATATGCTTATTCTGAGATCTTCCAATAAAGTCCAGCCTTTGATCATTATTCAACAGCAAGCAGCATCAAAGGAAGACAAATCAATAGAAATACACTTATTATAGTATACTTAATATGGCAGAATAGTAAATTCATAAAGAAAAAATCAGGCCAATTTGATAGAATTAACTAGGGCAAATAAGATAGAGTTTGATGCATATTTTAAACATTCAGATGTATTCCGTTTGGGGAGTGTTTGTGTTTGACTGTATATTTGCCACTTTGGGTAATAATAGGTTCCTAATGATCTCTAAGAGGTGAAAGGGAAGAAGATAATGGGTCAAGTCTTCGGTGAAAGAGCGCACGCTTTCCTACAGCTTGTTTCTCACTCCAGATTGCCGCTCCGTGCTTATGGCTTTTCATCTCCAAACCTGCCAAGTACAAGGTCTGTTAGCAGAGTGTTTGACCGTGAACAATATAACTCGATCCAGACCGCAAAACCCACTCACACCTGTCTCACCCAACAAGCAGGGGATGTTACAGAGATTTAGTGTGTGAGGTGACCTAACCTGAGGCCAGAGAGAAAAAGAGAGGGAGAGAGAGACTGAGGTACACAGACGTGAGGGTCTCTTTTGGGGCACACACAGCCTGGTAGTGACAGGTCTTCTCCCCTCAAAAAAAAAAAAAAAAATCAATGATAGTCCTGAGGGTGCAGCCAGTGGCCATATGGACAGAGCCAGAGAGGCTCAGGTTGTCTCCTGAGTGACTTCATATGCACCACGACCTGGCAGTAAGTTAATCACTACCAACCTCTTCACTTTCTCTGGTCCTGCTGTCACACTCACACACACACACACACACACACACACCCCGATACACCTTCTATCTAATCCGCGTCTCAAATGTCAGACCACCTGGGATACCCAGCTGTCATCTTGCAACAGTAGCCGGGCGAGGACAGGCCTGGGCTTGCTCCCCCTACACACACACACACACACACACACACACACACACACACCGTACAGAGACCCTGACACACGCACCAAAACCTGTCACTCACACTAATCAATGATAGCACAGGAAATATGACATACTGAAGAGAGTCAATGACCTCCCCCCCTCTATCATTCACTCTCTCTCTCTCTCTGCTCTTCTGCGCTCATATCAATATACGCCTTTTAAAGTGGTTTTGAGGACTAAGTAGGTAAAGATCCTGAGTGGCCTCATCTTCTCTCATATATTTAGTCAGCCGCTACTCAAAAAAAAAAAAAAGGAAGAGTACAAGCAAACAAGCGCTGTTTTTTTTTTTCTTTTCTTCCATCAATACATGACCACACAAAGATCCATCTGGTTCTATACAAATGCTCATAACTAGTTCTCCTGTCTGAGGCTCTCACTGCAGTATATGGTGGAGTGTGAATAAAAAAAAAAAAAAAAATGAAACACGAGAATACAGCGTTTGGTTGCATTTGTCTCTTCACACGAGGGCCTGATGTTTTTCCTTTGTCGGAATTCTAAAGACACCCAGCATCTGAAGAAGCAAAGGAAGACCAAAAAAAATAAATAAATAAGTAAATAAAATAAATAAATAAAAGCTTTGTAAAACATTGAGTCAATCTCTCCTATAAATACACAGACAGAGCTATGCTTTCCACAGGGAATGAGGAGCAGAAAGGTAGCAATCAATATTGAAACACAAAAATTACGCATTTCAAGCTGTAATTAGAGAGTAGGGTACTTTTTTCACACCTGTACGCAAGAACGCATGCCAATACTTCACATCTGCTGCCATCCACCTGCCAAGCACCTGGCCTCATCTCAATGTTGCTTGATTGCATTGGATGGCAGTAACCCCCCCCCCCCAACCCCCACTCCCCCAACCACCCCCCCGTACCCCTTTAGGGGCTTCTTAGTGATTTCTGCCCGTGTTATTTGGTATTTATTTGTGTCTGTTCATTTTGAGGCAGGTGTTTTTGCTGTATTACTCCAGAGTGGCACACATGAGCAAACTCTTTATGCTTCAGTTCCTCCGCTTGTCATTTTTGGCAAGAGCCAGCGGATTAGACCTTGGATGGTAGAGTCGAGCTCTTTCCTTGCACTTTTTCTTTCTTTCTTTCTTTCTTTTTTTTTTCTTACAAAATCCACCCAGGGTGATTTGCATACCTTTTTTTTTTTAAACCCGTACGAGTGGAGTGATTGAAGGAGTGTTCCGTTCTTTTCTTCTCACACTTCACACTTCTCAAGTCATCCACCCCCCATCCCTCCTTTTCTCCTTATCTGTCGTCTCTCAGAAAACTGGTTTTCATCACACATTTTTTGTATTTCTAGTGCTTGTTTACGTTATACCTGCATATTTAACACACCTTAGATACTGCAACAAACACAGAGGTTTTGATAGGGGTGGTTAAATGATTCTTCTCGAAGCAGGGCCCTCAGAATATGGGCAGCAGAGCGTTCCAGTTCCAGCCAAAGAATATTTCAGCTTTCCAGGCCTCAGTGCAGTCATCCATTGTAAGACAACAGCAGGCAAGCTGAACTGTATCTTTGCTTCTCAACAGAGGTCATTTAGACGCACTCATTGGTATGTATAGTCAAAATAAGCCACAGCTAGTCCCTTCCTAAGTGGATTTGAATGTGTGTATTGAAAAAATCCCCATGAATTCCCATGTTATAATGAAGAAAGAAAAAAACGAGAGAGAGAAAGAAAGAAAAAAATTGCAGCCACAGTCAGTAACAGTCATTTCTAAATTCCCTCTCTCTCTCTCTCTCTCTCTCTCTCTCTCTCTCTCTCTCTCTCTCTCGTTTTCCTCAGGAACTAACGTGATCATTTCCCATTTTGTTCCAGCGATTCAACAGTTAGGGAATCACCATCTGGGGTTTTTTTGTAAACCTGACTCAGATGTGTGTTCAGCTACTGCAAGGTACTGCAGCCAGTTTAATGATTCTTAATCTTTCCTCTAATTAAATCGTGCAGCCAACCTGAAAAATCTATCTTAATGCAAATGAGATGCCCTCTTTTTTGGCATTTGCTTACTGTAACGCACTAATAAGGTTAATTTAATAAAAATCTGTTCCAGTTTTTTTAGAGATAATTGTACGTTTTCTTGATCTATTTTGCGAGGGGTAAATGTTTGTTTGTCGAAATTACCAAGAAGATGAGGAAAAAGACAAAAAAAAAAAAGGAAAAGCAGATTCGTTGTGCGTCGCTGCTGTGGGCATGGTGAGTTGTGGATAATAGAATTTTGTTGAAGTGAAAATCTATCTGATGCACAGAAATGGTCTTTCCCTCTCCCCAAACCTGACAGTTTTCATTACAGAGAGAAAACAAATCTCAGTAGAGGTTGTTTGGGAGATCATCCTTAACCAGGCAGACTTGCAACACTAGGAAAAACAAACCAAAAAAAAAGGCGCTTAACCCAACCTGACTAAAACCCAACTTAATGGAAATGCATACCTTCTGTTCAACTTTGCTTTTTTTTCTTCTTTTCTTTCAGTGTATTTCACCTCATATAAATTGGACAAATGCTTTGCTCATTTTATTTGCTTGAATAATTTATTGTTATCTTGGCTGAGGTGTGAACTAATATGAAAGCGTTGAATTATTAATTCCATACAGACTTCTGCGGCCTAGAAATTTGCAATACTGTAAACAGGCGACTTCTTCAGGAAGCTTCCGCCGCATACGGGCTTATATGCGTAATAAGAATTTGAGTTTCAGACTGCTGGCTAATATGAGTTCGGATCTGAAGGCCATGCTATGACCACTGACATGTAAAAACAAACTCTGATCCACTTCTTCTGGTCAACAAACATACATAAATGTCAGGATGAGTGGGCGTATGCAAAATTACACCGTAACCTGGATATCATTAATCATATTTGCCTTTATGCATCCTCTGTGTCATCCGTCAAGGCCATAACTACAGAATCTGATTTTGGTATTAAGACGTATATCAGGCTGATGTTCACACTCCCATGTCGGATATCAGCATGTTCGTCCAAAAGACACAATGTTTAGGTCACTGTTTGATCAGACTGGTTCCCATACAGTAACAGGAAGGTGGTGTTTTGGTTTTTTTTGTCCTCGAGCATTAAGTGCTTTTCAAAATGTTCCTGTGGACGCTGCAATACTAATCAGTCTCTATCAGTGCACGCTAGAGACTGTCATTCCCTCAGATCTGTCTCTCTTCTCTCTGGAGAGTACATGCCACAGCAGAGAGCTAAGGTTACCCACAAAAAGAAGAGAGGGGAAAGAAAATTCCCCAGAACTGTTTTCCTGTGGACCTGAGTCACACAAACTCTCCGTTTCTTCTCTTAGACTGCTTTATAAAAAAAAAAAAAAAGAAGAAGAAGAAAAAAAGGAGAAAAAAAAAGAAATCACTCCCAGAGGGAAAATGTTTACAGCATAATTTACTCTCTTTGTGTGTCTATAAATTACTGAATTATTTCCTTGTGCTTGTAAGAAATTTCTCTCATTTGACAAGGCCTGTTCCATTTTCCCACAACCAGGCCTAAGTCCTAAAACAGAGCAGATATCATTAAAATAAATCAGCAACCGAGCCATAAAAGCAGATTACAAAAAAGAGAGGGAAACCGAGAGAAAGAGATAAAGAAACAATGGCTAACATCACATTTTAAAGGAACAGAGAAGAGAAGTTTTGTTCTCTTCTTTTCAGATGTCATTTCAAAAGGTAGTCATGGTAATGGATCTTAATGTCTCTTGTTGAAGAAGAGATATCAATGTCTCTCAGGAAATGGTGTGAAACAGAAGTGAACCTTGTAATATATAACAGACCCATACATCATACACAGAAAAATGTACACACACATTCCCAAACTGTGGGAATGCAATTCCAATTCTCAGTCATTCTGTGGGTAACACAACACCAGGTACGTCTTAACAATAAACCCGAAAGGTTGGAAAATTTCGTCTGTGTCGTCGATAAAGCTGATGACAGGACTTTGCTATGTGTCGGTCGCATTTCAGGCGAAGCGGCGAATTCACAGTACGAAACGCGAGACGGAAAACATTTTAAGTTGGAGCTCTTTCTAAAGGATCTGTTTCCTCTCTTTCAAGCGTTAATCTATCTGCTGTGACATACAGCTTGTTTCTTTAGGGGTTTTTTTTCCTTGTTTCAATATATTGTGACAGAGAAAAGTGTACTTTGTGGATTGAAGGTCTTGATTTCACGCATGTTTATAGCAGGCATACGGTATGCAGCAACATTAAATATGCCCCTTGCTATTGATACATTTGAGAATGTGAAATAGCTGCTGGTTGAAGTCAAAGGTTGGAGAGCTCCTTTTTTTTCCCCACATACAGTTTTACAGACCATTAATCCAAGCTTTCATCCAGAAATACCACACTCTCGACTATGCTGTGTTCCCGTAGGCTAATTTATGCTGATTTGTTTCTAAATAGTACAATATCAATTCATATTACAAAATTCAATACTGTGTATTAGCTGTGCAGTTTGTTATTACTCCCCCCCTGTTTCACTTCCTGACCAAAACCTAACTACCAGGGTTCTACCACAGAAGTCAGAAAAAGGAAAACATTATGAAAACATTATCGAAATATTATATGTGTATATGTTTTTAAGTTTGATGTATAATATGCTATCTTTAACCTGTGTGGTATTGTTCATTCTTGTGAAACATACAACGTAATAAATTATTGTATGAGTAAATGTTCACATTCACTTACATTAGTGTACCGTGTAAAAGCAGAATTTAAAAAAGAGCAGCGTAAAAGTATGGCTTAATATTAAAGCAAAGCAAACTTATAGGGCTCTACATCACAGGGAGAAGAGAAATAGAGCAGTTAATCGATTTGAAGCGATGTATCGCCAGGACCAAGCGAAAAAAGTATATTTGATTGAGTGTTATCAGATGGAACTGAAAGAGTAGCTCCGCTTTGAGGAGGGGTGGAGGGGAAATATTCGTTAATTAGAGTTGCCACTAGCTTGTTGACCTCGATATCAAAGCCTTTTTAAGGTGTCTACAGAGGCATTGAGGACACCGAGTAAATGGATGGGTTAAATGGAAGTTTCTTTTCTTTTCTTTTTTTTCCTTCTCTGAGAGATTCAGAGCATGAGCCTAGCCGTTAGAGTAGAGACTTAGCGGGAAAGTGCGGAGTCTAAGGTGTCAGTGCTTTTTGTGGTAAAGATGTGAAAATAGTCATTAATTAGATTACATTAGCCTCAAAGGGATAACAAGGGATTAATGTCATAGAAAGGCGCTCATTCTAAAGAAACTCATACCTGAGCAGGGACATGAAGCCTGCTTAAGGTTGGCAGGTGGGAGGAGCTTGGACTGAGAAGTTTGATTCCACATCTACCTGGCATTTAAAATGAGCTCACATTCTCCATTAATCTCTTTATTATACCAGCGAGGGTTTGGAAGATTTAGACATCCTTTGGATTGCTCAACTGTCAGCCAAATATGAGCGCTCTTTCGTTCTTTCTTTCTTTCTTTCTTTCTTTCTTTCTTTCTTTCTTTCAGTCTCTCTCTCTTTATGTTGCATCTGGTTAGCATGTACCGCTACTCCCTTTGCAGTTTCCAGGACCAGCCAGTGTATCAGGAGGTGTGTTTGCAGCATAGTTGTGTGTGTATGTGTGTGTGTGCATGTATGTGTGTGGCGCCTACAGGGCCCTGCTGTAATAGGTGAATCACCACCCCGTATCCCAGCATCCTCCCCGGTGGCAGTGTGCAGAGGCAGCAGGCTGTTCATGTCATCGGCCTAGCACCGGTACAGCATGTCAGAATCGCTACGACAACTGCTCTCCCGTGGATGGAAAAAGACATCCGTCAGAGTCTCCTTGCTGTGTGAGGCTTGCAGTGGGAATTGCCGCTTTGCAAAGAACGTATCCACAAGTCTAATCAAAAATCTACAACTGGAAGCATAGACAGGGGAAGGGGGGAGAGGATGGGGTGCAGGGATGGGAGGGTGAGAGAAAGAAAGAGAAAGAAAGAAAATCAGTGTGTGTCTTTCTCGTCTTCTGTGGAGGAGTAAAGTAATATGATATTACTCTTTCTGCACAGGGATTCAATGTCACACTCATGACCCCTAAACAGACAGGCCTCCAACACGAGCAACTGGGGAAACGAGAGGTGTGTCCTGAGGGATGGGGCACTGACAACAGCCAGATGACTCTCTATTTTAATTCTCCTTCTCTCTCTGTCTCTCTCTCTCTCTCTCTCTCTCTCTCTCTCTCCCCCATCTTCCTTTAACAGTGAATAAAATTGACTCGCTGCTGCATCCAAGGTGCGGAAGCCGGTAGCATCACCTAGGAAAAGAGGTGAGGTTCACACCTTACCGTAATGAGCTCCTTTAGAAGATCCAAAATAGCAGGTCCCCCCGCCGGTTCTGTCAGGTGGGGGCCCATTTACTCCGTCTCCCTCCTCACTGTCATGCAGTGTCTGAAAAAGGGAGGAGTACCAGGGTGCCGTGGAACATTTCTGATTAAAAGCAAAAGAGAGTAATCACGCCTTGATAACAAGGCTGCTTTAACTACAAGAAGTGCGAGGCTTATCGGGAAACGTATTGCCAATGCAATGCAAAATGGTCACGGAAAATTAATTTTTAATGCGTTCCATTTATATGAAAAACACACGTGAGTGTGCGGTTTTTATTTCTAGGCTGGGATGGCGCTTTAATATAGAAAATCCCCCCGAAGGCTCTTCTATAAATCAAGAAAGTCTAAAATGAACAGAGAAATAAATAAACAAACAAAGAAAAAACCCTCAATTTTCCACTAGTTGTCTGAAGCGTTATATAAGAGGTAAAATGTGGTTGTTGTTGTTGTTTTTTTTTTTTTCTGAAATACCTGGTATTACCGTGTGTAATCTCCTTAGGAGGTTATGAGAGAGAGAGAGAGAGAGAGAGAGAGAGAGAGATTGCCGTTTTCCTGTGACAGGTGTTTCTACATTAGCATCTATTATAAAGGCTTAGGCGTCTGTCAGACTGAATAGAGCTGGGAGATGAAAGGAGAGGAGAAGAGAGAGAGCAGAGGAGGGGAGAGAAGAGCTTTATATTTATATAACACAACCTCGTTTCCTCAGACACTATTTTCTCTCTCTCATTCTTAGTCTTTGCTTTGGGTTAAAGTCCAATCATCCTCCATTCGGGCAGTAATTTATCCCTTAGTGAGCCTGACTGTCATCAGCCATGAATAGTCAGCATTGTTTAAACTGCTAAAAAGGAAAAAAAAGGCTCTCTGAATCCTTGTCACCTATCTAGTACTTTACCTATGCCCCTCTGCTCTGTCTCTGCTCCCTCTTAAAGACACTTCCTCTGTGTGTGTGTGTGTGTGTGTGTGTGTAACAGAGAGAGAGAGACAGACAGAGAGAGAGAGAAATTGACTCTCTTGAAAGATTTGTCTGCAACATTAAGAAAAAAAAAACACCTAACTTCTCTGATTCTCAGATTCAAACTACAGCAATTACCAGAGTCTACAGAAACATGGTGGGATGGGATTCAGTCAGTCAGGCGAGACCTCTTTGAACTGCCACGACTTCAAAGGTGCTCACAGAGCGATTACACACCGATGGGTCTGCTATAGGGAGGAGAAAACAAGCCTTCGTTTCATCCACGCTTAAACACTGGCATCCTGACCACAGGAGTGCTGCAACCTGAGACTCCCGGAGGAAACACAATGCTGGGGAGAGGTAAGGCAACGCGTGGAGAAATCCAGAACATTCCGGCCAAACTTCAGAGTCTGACAGGTGAGTATATATTGGGAAAAAACCACTCTCGTGAAGACAAAGCAAATGCGTGACAGATGGAGAAATCATAAATACCGACACTTTCCAAAACTCAAAGCGGATGTCCTCACTAAGCCAAGAGAATCCCTCAGCTTTCACTCCAAAAAATCCACATCTAAGGTCTCATAAAAATGCTGGAAAAAAACAAAAGAAAACGATAAACAGAACGCACATGGTTAGACCAAGCTATGGTGGGACTGATAATGAAAACCCACTCTCATGCCGTGGTCATGAACAGCTACAGTATTGAATTTCTTTTCATTATAAAGCACGTAATCACCACAGGAAACAGCTGGAGTGAAAATACTGTAACCTTTTTTTCCCCCTCTTTGCCTCTTTTTTTTTTTCTTTTAACCAATTGAATTCAATATTGATTTAGGGGGGAGAGTACAATACATTTCCAGTAGGTGTGCTGAACCGTCATTGAGTGGGGAGCACTATTAACGCTCTGGACCTCCAACGAGGGAGTCACAAACTCCCTCTTGTTTCAAGCACTTTTCTCTCCCTCCCTCTCCCCTGCAGCTAAGGTGGAGGAGCGAAGCTGGGCCGATCAATAGCTCTGATTAAACGACACGTCTCCACACCCATCAATATCACATGCTCTGTTTTTCTGGGTCATCAGTGACCAGTGCACACTCAGAGCAACCAAGGTTACACCGACACACAATTATTGTTACTATTATCTCTTTTTTTCAGTCAAACTAGATAAGTAACTACACTTGTGTAATTTGGATGCGCAAAATGTTTATTTGTGTACTTGTTCCTCAAATATTTTGTATTTTTTTATTTTTAGCATAATAATTCCGGCAACTCAGTTGTAATACAGATAAACAAAACAAAAACATAGGCCATTCCATTCCACACTGTAAAAACTAAAGCATTAATCTAAACCTAAGGAGATTTGTGCATTGCAGCTTCACACAGCTTTATTAAAAGCATCCTAAAGTTGTGCGTCCAGTGTGTGTGTGTGTGTGGGAGTCTAGTGAACACAGAGTCTGAACGGTCAATAGCACTCCGGCATGATAATCGATTGTCGTTTGTAGCGGCAGGGCTAACAGAGGCGCCCAATCAGGGCAAATTATCCACAGCATGCAACCAGTCAGCCAGCATCACAGAGCAAGATAAATGACAGAACATTCATAGGAACAAGATAACTGTTAGTCATACCTGGAACAGAGAGACATGACAGCATTCACATCAATACTGCAGGAGGGACAGAGAGAGAGAGAGAGAGAAACAGGTTCATACTGTGGATTAAGGGGAGAATTAGGGTCAAATTAATCAGCTGGCAACTTCCATCATATTCACATCATTACGGCCCCCCCCCCCTCTCTTTCTCTCTGCTCCAGAGAAAAAAAAGTCCTTGTTACTGTACGTGTATCTTGCGCATTCTTCTCTCTGTCGTTTTATTGTGCTGTCACTCTCTAGTCTCAGACTCTGCTCGGCACTGATGGGGCCAGGCAGACCTCAGAGTCCGGCGTCTTCTCTTTTTTCTTTTCTTTCTCTCCATGTAATGATTTTATTTCATTAATCGCTTGATTTTCTGGCTTGGCGAGCTGAAATTCTAAGACTAAAGCTACTGTTAGAGCTTCTCATTGAGTTCCCCCAAACAGGAGGTCCACATAGTCAACAGAGCCGCATTGACTAGCATTATACAGACGTGACTATATCCACAAACATCTGGAGCACACCGCACAAACGCCGTCTGTCTGGAGAATGACTGCGCATTCAAAACGCTTTTTACATCGCAAACATACGTGCCCGTTCTTCGCCGCCCATTTAACAAGTTCTCGATTCACGCCGCCTAAACAGGTGCATCGTCAACAATATAAAACTCCACATTAACTCTTCATTTACCTGCTCCTTTCAGTATCAATTCACTCTGTTCAAATGTAGACTGAACACTATATTTGTTATCTGCAAGCAAATAACTTGTCTCTATGCCACTGACCCTAGACAAAAATCATTTTTAGGTACCAGATCCTCATACTGAAATTTCATTCCTTTGCCGTCCTCTTATTGATTCCACAGCCATAAAAGTAGTCGTGTTATGTAAAGCATTGGAGATATCGCCCAGGGAACTGGCCGTTGTCACAGTAAACAGGTGCAATTTGGCTAGGACATCTGCACCTTTTCAGCCGGCCCACTTGCATTTCATGCAGCATCAAAATAGCACATTGATTGTGTAACAAATGGGAATATACCCATTGATTTCAAAATGTGTAAGGTCTTATTAAACAACTGGAAAGCCTTCTCCTCTCTAGCATTGGGGACAGCTTGGCTATAATATCACTGAACCGCATTGATTTCTGCTGTTGTTTTTGCATGTACTCTCCAGATTCTCAGATCTTCCAAAGGAGCCATATGCCAGCAGTAATTTGTGCTAAACGATCACGGATTTAGCAAAAATCCTAGGTCAATATGATATTTGATGTTAGAGCACTAACAGGCATAAACATTTTTGCTTGGGCCAAATGACTGGCCTCTGCAGATTCCCTACAGAAGCGTGGGGCCAATGCTTCATGTCAGCAGGAGCACTTGATTTAAGGAGCTCTCACAAAGGAACCATATCACAATTCTGGTTCCTTGCACTGACGTTCCAGAAACCAGGGCCTTCATCCTCTACGTAATGACATGAGAAGAAACATTGAAGCAGGTGAGCAATTTAATTATATTAACTTAACTCTTAACTCAGCCCCTTATTCCATTTTATAATATTGTTTGTTCAATTGTTTGCCAGTGGAGCTAGTTATTTGAATTTGAACTGCAATGAATCCAGTCTTAGGATCCAGAAAGGACTCTTAAATGCTTGCGAAATCAAATATGAATTACATTTGCAATAGGCCAGAGAAGCAGATATTTGTGGTTTGCCCATCCAGGAGCGCAAACGCTGAAACAACTGGTTGAATCCATTCCATAAACTATGTAAATTCTAATGTCTCTCACTGAGTCACGTCACCCCCGATACGCAGGCAACACACCCCATTTTACAGTGAGACCTGTTCGCCAATGCTTAAGTAAACATTTCTTTAATGTAGTATTCTTGTTTCAACTGGTCAATCAATTACAGAGGACCAAATTTTCAAATTCATAGGTTTGACCTTTAAAAGAAACATAAGGAGTATTTTATATCCGGTTATCCTTTCTTCATCGTTATCCGTGGAGCTTGCCTTTCAACTGTTGAGCTGCATTGGGACCAGGAGAACTGGTGACGGGTTACTGCGGAACACATCCGACATATCAATCAGTCTGCCATGCCAAATTGAAAATGGTGGACATAAAGGAGCCTATGAAGAATTACAGTGGATTCTCCCTAAGAGTCTGTCTGTGGTACCAGAATGGCCTGAGGCTCTCCCAACTACACCACATGTGAGCTCCATCATCGCTTTTTAAGATGAATAACCCTGTCATAAAAATCACAGGCTATAAATTCCCAAATGAAATGTCACAGGGGCTCTGTATGGCTGGCAAAATCCTAAGATCAACTCATTAGTTTGCCTTCTACCTGTTACAGGCTGTCATAAAGAATGACTTTCAATAAAAATCATTTTCAGATAGTTCCCATTTATTCAGTCTTTAAGCATGAAAGGAGTGCGTTTCGCCCCCTCGTTTTACATACTATTTTCATATATGTCTTTTTTTATATATTTTACTTATATTGTCAAGGTGCAATGAATCTCATTCTATTTCTATGTTCAGAGCAAAAATTAATATCTAGTGACCGTTGTCTTAAAAAATCCAGACCTCCGGTAAAATAGTGAAAATGTGTCGATCATGGGAACTGAATGATATATAGCAGCTGGAATGACCAGGGAACTACCTTCAAATTCAAATGATCACATTGTTGTTATTAATATCAATTTATGAAAATTTAGAAGATGTTAGAACACCCCCCCCCCCCCCACACACACACACACACACACACACACAAACACCCAACAGCTAATATGCAATGACATAGACATC
Organism: Chanos chanos; assembly: GCF_902362185.1. Taxonomy (NCBI): domain Eukaryota; kingdom Metazoa; phylum Chordata; class Actinopteri; order Gonorynchiformes; family Chanidae; genus Chanos; species Chanos chanos. The sequence continues at coordinate 23,210,773 of NC_044498.1, read as the reverse complement.
TGATATGACTTGCTGTTTTCAGGAAGTGATATAGCAATCTTTGTTTTGGATTGTCTAGTGAGCCAGAACCTCTGTCTTTCTAGATCACATAGAGAGACATGCACTTTCATAACGATAATGATGTAGGATACGCAACAGGGGAAATGAAGGCCACAATCAGCATCTGATTAGTCCATTGCATCAAATAAATCAGTAATCATACTAGCATTATCCTTAGCTAGCTCCTGTCTACCCAGTTAGTGGTTTCTCTGGCTTAGTTCTAGTGTTAAATACTCTCCCCAACCACCCCCTCCCCCAAAAAAAGCATTATATATATATATATATATACACACACACACACACACACACACACACACACAATACAATGGGCTATACAATACAATGCATCTACTAAACTAACAGCTCCAAAATATTACACCCTCACATTCAGGTCAAGAAAGTGTTTGGATGTACTCCTTTGCAGTTATTCTTAAAAAGAATCGTTAAGTGTAAAATATCTCTTATGCATATCTCAACAATTAACACTACAAGCAGAGAAAGTGACAGATAAAAATGTCTCCCATAGCAATTATGATAGACACAACGGTGTGATATGCTAATTTATATTTGTTCAGATCTACAGAGATAAACACGCCTGTGTTTTTCTTTCTTTCCTTTCTTTAAGTATTATTTTATAAGCCGTATGCAGAAAATGCATCACCAATTAGCAGCTGAAACACAGCAGTCCTAACTCGTGATGATCATTTACGATGGCTCTCCAATGGGCAGTGACCAGAAAATGTGCACATGCTCCAAACGTAAACCATCACCACAAAGTGCTCTCACCGATAAGGGCAGAGGCCACAGGCGAAAAGAGAGCGAGAGAGAGAGAGAGAGAGAGAGAGAGAGAGGGAGAGGGAGAGAGAGAGAGAAAGACCACACTCTTGCTCATTAGCCTTGGCTAATTTCGTACAGAAATGAGCCGCCTAACTGATGAATCATGCTCTTAAAATCAGCATTTCAGATGGGAGTTCCACTCATAGGCCATGGTAACTGAGCCACATAAGATGTGTATAATGGTAATCACACAGGTGTAACAGCACTTGTTTTGGATCCTTCTGTGTTTATCAGTAGAAGTTAATAAATTAATTGAGAAGTTCTTATAATAATAAAGACACAAACCTTGCTCAGCTCGGAGAGTGTCTGCTAAATGAGAGCAGTGTTAATCTTTTGCAAAACCTCCTGTGTGTTTGTCTCTGTCATTCATATGAAGTTAATTCCCTGAAGAACACACTCGTCCCCTTTAATTTTGCTCGATATTTCTGTCCTTCCACTGGCACCTCCTCCAACGTGATTGGCAGTCACATCCTTGTTAATTGCAGTGTGTGACAGACTGTGTAGCATCTTTCGCGAGCAGATCTGATTTATGCTTTGACAGGGAGCGTGAGGGGAGACAGAGGAGGGCCGTGGCGCGGATGGCATGCCCCTACGTCTGCCCGGAGCATCAGCATCATTTTTGTGACTGCTTTTCATAAAAAGCCCAAAAAGACGCCGCAGACTCCAGGAGTACTGCCAAGACCTTTAAAAGCAGTCAGGAGAGCTAAGGAATGTAGGATGACACAAAGATAACCTAGAGTTTAGGCACTGATGTTTTAGGGGAAGATTCTGGGAGTTTAAGGTTATCATTATGTCCAGATGTACTAAGGATTGGAGAGGTTGGATAAAAAGAAGCAGATTAAGACTTTAGCAAGAGATGAGGATGTTTTACAGAGAATACACTGATAAATGAAATGCCTTTAATCAAGTAAATGTGATTATATGAACTAAACATCACTGTCTCTACCCCCCCCCCCCCCCCCCCCCCCCCCCCCCCGGTCTCTGGCTTGTCTTCCAGTGTTTGACCCCTGACCCAAACATCAGTATGGTCCACACAGAGATATCCTTGCAGGGAACAGATGACTCCATGTTGGAATGATGTAATTCACCTCCTTTAATGTAGAAAGTAATACAAGCATTTATAAACACACACACACACACACACACACACACACATACATCCATTACAGTGCGCTGATACACACGCAGCTGTGCCGTCATGGCCAAGCTTATAGTACAATCATCATATTTTCATTATGAAAATAAACAAGGGGATTGGTAAGCTTCATGTGCAGACTGCATCTATGACGCATTATGTAGTATTATCAGCATTCATAAACCTTAAGTAAATTTTAATGACCTAGTGATAATATGTCATAATATTATCAATCACACCACTGAAAAAGCCGGAGAAACATAAGTTACAGTAATGTGATTAGTGTTTCACTGTAAAACTAAATTCATGTGTCTCACCGGAAGATTAGAATAATGATGTGGAATAAGTATTCATAATTTCATTGTTTGATAGAAAAAAATACGTCTACTTTCTTGTAATTTCCAGTCCATTCTTGACAGAGGTCAGATATTACTGCCCTTTCATAAGTGTCTGTTAGAAATCTTTGAATTTCCATGGAGTCAGCATGGCAGACCAGATACAAGGAAATAAAGAGAGAAATACTATATCTGGATCACAACACTATATCTGTACACAACAGTATTGAATTGTGCATTTTGGAATATCTCTCTCTCTCTCTCTCTCTCTCTCTCTCTCTCTCTCTCTCTTTCTCTCTCTTTCTCTCTGTCTTAGAAATGATAATTATTCTCCCATTGTAGTAGAGTTTGACCCTGTAGGAGGGGCATCCACGGCCAGTTGGACAGGCTCCAGCATTGCTGGTTCTGTACTGTGGCCTTAGCCTGTTCCATGCTGAGGGCAGGGTTCAGAAGCCTAGCAGTAATCATACGCATGTTCTACAGTAAGTTTGCCCTGGAGCTAACGTAAATGCGAGATTAGGACTTTGATACAGTGCACGGCTCCATAAATCAAGTGTGGCTGTGGATTTCCTTTCACCTATTGCTCCATCTAGTTCCCGAACAAGCTGTAATTACACATGACCGGGTATTGTAGGGCCTGAAGAATGAGCTACAACATAACGCACAATAAACCCTGTCACATAAAAAAGTGTGTAAAAATAACTGATTCAACACTCCATTTTACAGTAGCTCCATAAAATGACACTCATTTACACACAAACAAAATGAGGAAGGGAAAAAAGAAAAAACGACTGGAGTGATTTTGCTTTGACAAATGTATTTAAATTCAGACTGTTTTGGACAGCTTAAGTAAAAGGATGCATTAAAAAAATGTCTTCAGCAGCATTTACTGACCCCTGAACCCCTGAATTCAACACAAATTCAGAGTAAAATGAAAAATTTAACTTGACTTATATGTGTACATCGCAAAATTCAATTAATATTTTTAACATTTTGAGGTTACTGTTGTCTAATATTATCAAGGATTATGACTAGTAAGGTTACGCTGTCCAAGTTATTGTTCTTGAGGCCCTTTTAGGCTGAAGATAGACTGAAGATTCAATAAGTGAAAAACTGGTTCTATGAAGTATTGTTATACTTCTGTCCTGTGATGCTGTTGTGATATATTGTATTCCTTACTCCTCCTTCATTTGCTGACCAATCACAAATCCATCCAGTGATATCACATTAGCCCGCATACACAGGCGTGGCTGCTGAGGTCTTCAGGGTGTGTCTTGTGTAGCTTTTTTTTATGTGTGTGTGTGTGTGTGTGTGTGTTTTGATTGGCAGGTCAGTTTAAGGAGTGGGCCTGCTGGAAGCGTGAAGAACTCAGTGTGTCACAAACAAAGTGGGGGCATCCCTCAGTGCTCAAAACACTGTGGAGGGTTTGAGGGGGTGTGGGGGTCTGTCTAGAGGGGTAGGGTGGGGGGAGGGGATACAGGGTTAGACAATAATTAGCACATATCCCCCTCCCCTTTTCTAACCACCCTTACAGTGAACCCAGGCAAACCATAGCCCCCCTCCACAGGCTCAGGCCAAAAGCACAACTCGAATGAGTTTTATTAACATTAATTCCAGGGAGAAGAGAAAGGTCTCTGATTACACATTAGAGCACACATGCAGAAATTATAAGGTAAAAACACATCACATCCCCTGTGTGTGTGTGTATGTGTGAGAGAGAGAGAGAGAGAGAGAGAGAGAGAGAGAGAGAGTTTATGTTAACAGAGGTGCAGCAGACTTTGCCATTTGGTAAGATCTTCCAAGACACTAGCAAACACACTCTCTCTCTCTCTCTCTCTCTCTCTCTCTCTCTCTCTCTCTCTCTCTCTCTCTCTCTCTCTCTCTGTGTGTGTGTGTGTGATGGTACAGAGACAGTTTCAAAAGCAATACCAGAAAAGCTTAAGGACTGCTACACAAGCCTTAAAAGAGTCTTACTTCTACTGCTAATGCAACTAAATTATATCACCTGTCAACACTGCCAATGCAATTACTGCTCTTATTGTGCTAATAATTGTAATAAGCTTAAATGTCACATTTTATGTAATTTATGTTTAATGTAACATTGCATTAGAATAGCAAATCTATGATTTTAAATATTTGTCAGTTTCGATGAGATTACACTAAGTCCTGTGTGTCTGCAAGAATTCAGAACAGACCAAAATGACTGAGCAATTCTAATTGAACTAGCTCCGTTTGTTTTTCTGCTTAGCACAAGTGCTGTTAGCTGTGACTTTACAGCGCTAGTTCGGTTAGCTTTGACTTTGCAGTGACTGCACTGCTGATTACAGAGCTAAGCTAGCAGTGCTGGTATTGTACTTATGGCCTGATAGCACACGCAGAGAGAGTGCTGATCTTCCCACTGCTGTGTGCGACACAGTGGCCAGGAGGTGCTGCGTTTACTAATGGCCTCTCATCAGCTTAATGTAGGGATCTGACAGGAAAAGACTGCAGAGAGAGAGAGAGAGAGAGAGAGAGAGAGAGAGAGAGAGAGAGAGAGAAATCACCCAGGGAATTTACCATTGCCTTTTTGGCCTTGAAATATAGATAGGGAGAAAAAACTCAGATCTCTACAGGGGCTTTTTGAGAAGTAACATGCTGTAACCTGATTTGGTTTTCTCATGGCCTGGAAAAGCAGGAGCCTGAGACAGAGGAAACACTTATGCTAACATTCTCCGTGGAAACACGCGCCGCGCACAGTGGCTAGCGCTAATGGACCTCCGTGTGAGCAGAGATCAGGGGTGACGATCAATAGGAATTGAGGGATGCTTTTAAAAAGCAAGTGACTTATAGAGATTTAAAAATAGATTAGAGCATCTCCTACGGAGCTGTGTAGTAACAGGAAATAATAGAGCAGAACAACAGTAACTGGGTTATACAACACACTGAGAAACCATTAAAGGCCTGGTGTACAGGGAAAAGCCAAACAACACTGGTCTGGAATGGGACTCTCTTTTTTCATGGTTACATGTTTCCATGCTGAGTTTTTCATGTTTCTCGAAGATTTGAAAGAGAGAGGTTTTCAGTACACTGCTCTGTGCATGGAATGATATTTTATTCAGAGATTCTACAATTTACTCAGGCCTTATGCCCTATGATATATATACATGCCTTATGATACACACACAAAACACACACACACACACACACACACACACACACACACACATATATATGCGTAAGACTACGGCTTTGGCCGTATGTTTTTGGAATCAATGGCAAAACTAAGTCACACTTACATATCTTGTCTGTAAATGTCCTGTCTAAATGTGTGTATGAGGAAGAGGTCAGGCTGTTCTCTGTGTATCTCCCTCTCTCCTCCTCTCACCCGCCCCTCTCTCGCTCTCTCTCTCTCTCTCTCTCTCTCTCTCTCTTCCTTTTCTGTGAGACATTAAAAGACAGGATCATGTCAGCTAAACAAATTTGACACTGCCCCCTGCAGTTTGTGTTTTCACTAATGTTGTCTTTTTCTTTATTTCTTTTTCTGATTGAGAATGTGAACATAGCGCAAACACAAATATGTACCATATGAGTCAAAAGCTCACCCTGATCACTCTCCTATTTTATCAGTCTTCTGCATTACTGAGAAATACATATACATATATATAGAGATAGATAGAAATTGGGAATAGAGATACAGATATATGGAGACCCCCAGAAATACATAATTTGGGCCATTATTTTGTGGTGAGGTTTTTCTCTCTCTCCTCTTTCCTCCCTCCCTTTCTCCTTCCCTGCTAGCCTCCCGTTGTGACTCATATATTGATATATATTGTCATCGGAGTCTTTTCTGTTCACAGCTGTGTTGGGAGCTTGCAGATTGGGAACACTGCTGGCTTTCTTTAATTGACAAAGAGGTTCTTGTATCTCCCTCTCTCCGGTTCCTGTCTGTTCTGCTGTCTTATTGGAGGCTCTGCTCTCCGAGGCTTTCTCCCTGGGCGATGGAGGGGCTAAATGAAGATATTTGTTTCCACTCAGGTAGCACTGGCGTGCTCCTCCCTGCCTCAGCTCCAGACAATTAGCCAACACCTGCTAGCGGCAGATTGTTCTAGCAGATTTCTCTCGTTCATGCCGCCTCCGTGTGAGCCATCTGTCCTGTTAAAGGTGTTGCACAGGTCACCACGTGCTGTCAGGCTCAGCAGGAGCGACGAGGGAGGGGGAGCTGCCGCGGCCTGTCCACTCTTTTTCTCCCTTCTCCATCGCTTTTTTTTTTGTGGCTTTTTTTCCTTCTCCTTCTTCCACTTTTTTAATTCATTCCTTTTTTTCTTTTCAAAGAGAGGAAAAACAAGAGATAGAGCAAAGGGGAGACTGGTACATGCTAATGAGCTTGACCACACAAATGCACACAAGCACACACACACGCGCGCGCGCATGCACACACACGCAGATGCACACACACACACACACACACACACACACACACACACACACACAGATTTGATTACTCTCATGTACACACATACAAATACACACCAACACACAGTCTTCAGTCTCCACTTCACCTTCTTTCTGCCCCTAAACACTTCACACCCACCACACTGACCCATCTGTGCAGTCAGATCACAAACACACACACATGCACACATACACACACACACACACACACACACACACACACTCACAGGAGTTTTCCGACAAAAAAATAGCTGCAACCACTAGATCAATGTGGATTAGCGTGTGTGTGTTAGCACGTGTTAGCTTCCTGACTGATCCTAATGTGTGTAATATTTGTGTGTCAGTTGGAGGCAGTGTCTGCAGAGAACACTTGATTTAGCTGATTATCTCACTTGCGTGCACCTCAGCCTCTGTTAAAAGGATTCAGGTTGCTGGGGTAGACAAGGAGGGAATAGCCGCAGGCCAAAATATTTCCTCTCCTTTGAACACACACACACACAAACACACACGCGCGCGCACACATGCACACGCATGCACATACACACACACACACACAGACACACACACACACACATACACACACACTCAAAAACATGCACTGAAATATGAACACACATACACATACATCTTCAGACAGGAGGGCACGCACACACACACACACACACACACACACACACTCACACACACACACACGCACAAACACATACCCCCCAAAAAGAAAAACACACAGATACGCACATGCAAAGACACACATATTCACGAATATTCAGACCAGACCAGACCTCCCATAAACACACACACACACGCTGAGGTACACACAGAGGAGAACACATGCACAAAAAAACACCCACACAAATATTCAGAGACACACACACACACACACACACACACAGAGAGAGAGAGAGAGATCAGGCCTCCTGGTGTTTGTCTTTCATCCTGTGTTCAACACAGCTGCTCACCTTATTGCCGCCAGTGTAGTGTTCGACCCCCCAGCGTTAGCACGGTACCGCAGTGAACAGGCTGCGGCCCAGGTTAAACCTCCCCAGACCCGACCAGGCCGCACAGAGCTCACACACACACACACACACACACAGTCCCACACCAGTACGTTCACACAGGTACCCCGGCATATCTCTTATTCATAAGGGTCAGAGGACACACACACACATACACACATGCAGAGCACTGCAGCTGGATGATCATGTGGGATGTTTGGTCAATGTGGACTTTAATCTCTTTCTGCATAGGGTTAAGAAAACAATGTCAAACTAACAGCACTAGGAGAGAATTCATATACACCAGCATGTACCTTTAACATCTCCAAAAGAAACATATTTATCCGTTTTCTTATATATCCGCAAGAATGTTATTTTAGGGTATGTAGATTTTTTTATCCAAGAAATTCACTTTGGTATCCAGGAAGTTCATATTTATTCACCGTGTACTTCAGAATGTTCTAGAATAAACACTGAAAAAGACCTAAGCCATTGTATAAATGTCACATAAGTGTGTAACTGTCAAAATAGTCACTTAAGGTTGTAATGTTTACAAACCAAATAATATGGATCCATCTTACTGGACAGGAAGGAAAACATGAAGAAATTTCTCATAGAGTTTTACTGTGCATTTACTGTGGTTAGTTTTCTTTCTAGCGTCAAGTGTCAAGTATTTGTAATGTGTGGGAAAAGAGTTCAGATTTACATTTACAAACCCAAAGAGCACTACTAAGCGACTAACTTTGATGGACTAGAAATAATGTGTTATCCACAGAGGCTGAAGTGGATGTAAATAAAAACATTTAAAAGTATTCTATAGGTGCGTTTTACCGTCTCATGATCAATGTACCTCCAGTAGTATAAAGTACATAACATACAACACACAGACCATAACCTCCGATAACTTCAACATGTCACTGAATTCATTGGTTTTTTTTCCAGCTGAATAAAGCGCCTGCCAGGCAGGCGCCCTACATCCAGGGCAACCCACTGTGCACACATCAAATCCATACTCTCTGGCTCGTTCAGACAGCATACATGGTGTATATAGGCGTGTAGAACACAGCCACACACATGGGCGCCTCAGTAATGGACCACAGTCTCCAGAGTCCAGAGTCATGACGGACTTTCCCTACAGTGGCCTTCCTCAGTGAAACTCCGAGTCTAAAGTTTAAAGGTGATGGATGGATGGATGGATGACAGACAGACAGACAGACAGACAAGTTGATAGATAGATAGATAGATAGATAGATAGATAGATAGATAATTAGATAGATAGATAGATAGATAGATAGATAGATAGATAGATAGATAGATAGATAGATAGATAGATAGGTACTTCATGAAGTTTCACAATTATCCTAGATCATTTAAATTCTCCACCTGTGTTGACTGTTATACGAGATAGAAGCTGGTGGTCCCTGCGTGACTCTGGCTGGGTAAAAAAAAGGCGAACAGAGGTGTGAAGAGGAACGAGCAAGTGGAACAGGAACAGACCTGCCGAAAGGAGGGATGAGGCCTCTCCATGCAGCACTCCTATTCACACCTTCACATACTCCGGGAAGGAAAGACAGGAGGAAATAAATTCATAATTGAACTGGGAGGATGCACGACATGGTTAAATATATCACATATGCTAACAGCTCACACACGTCGGTTTCTTCTTTGTGAGGAAAAGAGCATGTGAAAGCAGGTTGGAGCGATGTGTTTGAAGGCTTCTGTGGTGAAAGGGAGGGATTGATAGTTGTAAGACATGGACCCCCGGTGCCTGTCTTTGTACCGTTCACTTCAGTGAAGGTCTGAAAATTCAGTTTCTCTGCTGGCTCAAAGACTGGTCTGAAACGCAGCTCTGAAATGCTTTGGCTTTTTGCTGTACAAAGAGGCACTTACCAGCTTAGGGGATGATATTGATTTTTAAAGTCAAATACCATCCAGACTTCCATACCTACATGAAGTTTTTTTCCCCCTCTCTACCTTGGGTAAGTTAGCTAGCGTCTGATGTAAGCTTTGTCTCAGCCTGTCATCTCCCATGGAGATACACCAACACTGGAGCTTTAAAGTTTGCAGAACCACTTTGAAATCCAGGAATCTCCAGCTAGCTCAGGGGCAACTTTAGACTTTGAAGAATTTATTTACCCATTAAAAAGGAACGAAAACAAAATCAATTGTGACACCATCCAAAGCAAGACAAGATGAGAGAAGCTTCAGACCAAACCAAAAGAAACACAGCTACAGAAATTCGCGCAAGAGTCTGAGTGAATTCAGAAACCAACGAAAAAAAAAAAAAAAACATTTCAGGCTGGTTTGAGTTTTCGGAGTCTTACATACCTGTTGGTCATTGTTTTTGACTCACATTTTTGGATTTTTTTTTCCAAATCCTTGTAGAAATCAAAGTTAAATCCAAAATAACCCTTGATTTACCTATGCGAATTTTAGAATTGTCTCAAAAAGCCAAAGAGTCCACGAGGTTTTCGATTTTTTTGGCCATTGTCCTTTGATTATTGGTCACTTCAAAGACCTGGTCCACGCAGACCTTTCAAGCTGAAGCCAGTGTGTGTTTAGGATTCCACACCATGGCTGGATTCATGACAGATGTCTTTCTGGGCCTTTGGCACAGAAACCATTTTGAGGGCGAACATATGGAATATTCCGCCTGAGTACCAAACGCCCAGAAATACCCCAAAACGCTCGTCATTACCCTCTTGAAATATTTTGTTTACAATATAAATTGCTTAACTTTCTTCTCTTTCAGATGAAGGGGCATATGCATTCTCCTGCCTCAGTTTTTAAGCAGTTTCTCAAAGGAAACTGTATAAAGCAAAACTATGATAATATTAACTAAAAACAAAAGAGCATCAGAGTAATTGGCCTAATCAATCTGAGAATAGCTGAAATTCGGCCAGTGAATTGTGATAAATATGACCGTTTACTTAAGAAATTTTGGAATTCCATCTCTCTTCGTCCCTTGCCCTAATTAGCGCACCTTCCCTCATTAACTCTGAAATCCTTTGCCAACTCTCCTGTCATGGGAGCTTTTTCTGCTGGTAAACGGACAAGGGCTGGAGACTGCCGCCTCCTCTGACATCAAAGCGCAGGGCCCCCAAACGAGGGAGAGGAGGGCCAGCAATCCGCCTCTGCTCTGCCCTGGGTGGAAGGCGTCAGGAGAGAGAGTCTTCAGAGAGTCAGGGTGTCCTTCTAGTGGCAGTAAATGAACTAACAGGTGGTAGCTAGGAGGCTTGGAAGTGCCTATCAGAGAGACGGAGGCCAAGAGGTAGAGCCCGGACTCCAGCATCTTTCCCCTGCCTGTGATCTCACTCCAAGCTGGCAAACATGCTATCAACAACGGAGACTGCAGATGTTGCTAGTTCTTTACTCCAACATGGCCCTCAGCTTTCCCAGTTTCTCACTCTGTGTGTGTGTGTGTGTGTGTTCCTGATCAAAGCCATGGTCTGACTGGGACTGGCTGTGTCAAAGTTGTTTCTTTCTTCTTTCTTCTCTCTGTTTCCTTCTTCCTCATTACTTAGAGAGTGAACAATTGGATGCACAGGTGGTCCATACACTCTCCTCGTCCAAGTGTTAGATTTCATTACAGGGCCTGGTGGTGACGGATCAAACAGTGACATCTGTGTGTGTGTGTGTCTGTGTGTGTGTGTGTGTGTGTGTGTGTGTGTGTGTGTGTGTGTGTCTCAACTGTAACCTCAGACATGACACACCCCTGCTGAGAGCAGTTCTGGCTCCAAAAAAGAGGAGAAACCAAGGGAAGTCAAAATTTGGATACACAGTTGGTAATTTGATTTGATTTTGGAAGGGCAATTTTTTTTGTTTGTTTGTTTATGTGTCAGTGTCATTTGTGAATGATTTTTGCTTATTGGTCAGTTAGAGTACATGATATCTGATACTAAAAAATTATTTTACTTTAAAAAATTATTTGTAACAATTCTCAGCTGAATATAAGAATTAACCTCTGAAGATGTTTTCCTTGTATTAAGAAAAACAACTGTGTCCTATTCTACAGTTGCATGTGTCTGAAAGAATCAAACAACTGATGAGTCTGTATGTGTGTATGTGCATACGTGTTCCTCTTTGTGTGTGCCGTGTGTGTGTGTGAGCAAGCACTGAAAGGTATGGCAGAGAGAAGCCTTCTGCTCTACTCTGGCTTACACAGAAATTGTTCTTGGCAGTCCTGGGAGGCTTCACTGTTATGTGCCATTTGAAAGTATTATGAAATCTGCCATCTTGCCTGTGTGAACTAATAACAAGTAGAAGCATTGTGTGCCACCTGCTCGCCACATTTAGCTGCTTTTAAATATGCAGCCGTAACGACACCTATTCCCCCTGCTAATGTAACACAGCTCAGAACCCCTCTGCCAATCCAGCTCCTGACAAAAGAGCTCGCATCCCAGCAACAAACCTGCTGCCGCCTCCCCTTTTATTAAAGAACAAACACGCCAATGACAAATCCCTGTTGGAAAGCCCTGGAGGAATGTGAGATGGGTTTGTGTTGTGTGTGTGTGTGTGTGTGTGTGTGTGTGTCTGTGTGTGTTGTTACTGTTTAAAGTGCACAAAGGGAGGACAGAATGAGAATATGCAGTCAAAAAAACCCAACTTGCTTTGAAGGTAATAAAAAAAAGTTACATTTTGACATGTCAAATTAAAAATGATGACGGGAAAATAATCTTCAACTGTCTTTTGTAGTTTTTTTTTTTTTTTTACATACCTGTGAACATCATGACTTTTTTTCTTTTTCTTTCTTTTTTTTTTCTTTTTTTTTTCTTTTTTTTTTTTAGGTTGTCTTCTTTTATTTATCTTTGACAAATTCCCCCTGCTTGGCTTTGAAGTAAAAGTAAATATCTGTGTTTTACAAACATTAACATCCAAAGAGCAACACCAAAGGTGAATTATCTGCAGCAGGTTCAAGGCAGGATGAACTAAGCGTTGGTTCTGAAGGTTAAACTAATGGCCTACTGAGATACAGCCAGAGAGTGGCCAGAACAATCTGCATGAAAGAGAGGGGAAAAAAAAACAAAAAACGAGATGGTTTACTTGTCGACTGCGTAAATTTCCCATGAAGCTGTATGGTGCCTTATTAAGTTTGTACCTCAGGACTGGCATCTTCCCTGGTTAAAGAGAGCAAACGGTAAATTAATGAGAAAATAACCCAGCTTTTGTGATTTCTCACCTCAACTTAAAGCAGGGATATTTTTGTCAGCTGCTAATTACTGTCATATGGCAACAGCACCTTTCTAGAAGATGACAGAAACTGGCGGTAAAAAAAAAAAGAAAAAGAAAAAAGAAAAAAAAAGAAGAAAATCAAGTCTGCTCAAAGTGTGATGCTCTCACACCTGAAGGTAAAGGGAGACAGATTTTTTTTCTCACTCGTGAGGTACGTTTGATTACACTGTCGGAGGGTGGAAAAGGGAGATTGGGGCTTTACACAAATATATAAGCATGTTATAAAGTGGGTATTTTGATATCTAGTGTATGTGCATGTATATTTTGTATGGCAGAATGTATTTTTCATTCTGTACTTGGTTAAATACATTTTTAACATCAAAATTTTCATCATCATCATCATCATCATCATCATCATCACTATCATCATCATCATCATCATCATCATCCAGAAAAGGACAAAGATGGGAAAGGCGGGCATTATGATTTCTTATGTCAGAATAAAGATTTAAATCAGTAAATCAGTATCTCTGACTGTAGACAGCAAATAGGGAGATTTTAATGACTGTTGTCTCTTCTCCAGGAACATTCTCTGCAGTCCAGTCCAAACGTTTTTTATTAATCTTTATTCATCTGTGGCTGTGTGTTTTACTGTCCACCATCGGTTCTCTTCTCCTGTATCTGACCTTCCAGATGGCGTGAATGTGTGGGAGGAACACACCAGTGTCTGCTCTACCGGTGGGCTTTCTGTCTCTCAGCCCACTCTCTCTCTCTCTCGTTCCTCTCCTCTGTCTGGGTGGCGGTCAGTGAGTGGTGGAGTGGAGTGGTTTGGCTGGTGGAGCATGTGTCAGGGTTTCAGGTGATATTGTTGGTAAAATGCGCGTTTCACGTTGGCATTAACCTAAAGCCAGTCAACCAGTGGCCAGACCGTGACTCCATTTCCCGCTTGACCGGTTCCCAGCCTCTCAGAGAGATCCAGCTACTCCCCCTGTGTGCCTTTGTCTGACTTCCTCAGCCAATGGATGGAAACACCAACCTTTCCCTTATTTCTCTCTCTCTCTCTCTCTCTCTCTCTCTCTTTCTCTCTTTCTAATCAATTACTGGCTGGATATCCCACATGACTAAACTGTGTGTCTATGTCAACATGCTCCTCTTTGTGATATGTCTCTCACTTTCTCCTTCTCCCTGTCCTTCCTTCGCTCGTTCTCTCTCTCTCTCTCTTTCTCTGAAAAAGTGTTAGAAAGAGGAGGGGGTAGTCGTGATGCTGGCAGTTTGAATGGCCACATCCTGAATCACGGCTTCCTCTTTTCCGTAACGTCTGGAAACGTGGTGCAATTCTGGACCAGCTCCCGGAAGCATCAGAACAACAGAACTCGGGCCCGTAAAGAGCTTCATGCTACTCTTGAAGCTCTGTAGAGCCAGAGAGTGCTGGCACCACATGTGTTTTCGTGTGTGTGTGTGTGTGTGTGTGTACGTGTTTGTCTGTGTGTGTGTGAGAGAGAGAGAGCGCATGTGTGTATATGTAAGCACTTACAGGTGCCGCCAGGCTGGTCTGGACTGAGGAAGGCAGGAAGCAGGTGCCCTACTATTGATAGAGAAGAGAGAGAGAGAGAGAGAGCGAGTGGGGGAGAGGAAGGTGACAGCATCACACAGGGAAATCAGGTGGCCTGTGTCTATCTCTAATCATCGTTACCAACGTTTGCGTTCCGTTCCACTGCCTCCCCCAGGTGTCTGTGGTTTGGCTTTCATTATTAATATTCTTATTATTCAGAACAGGTTCACTATTTTTCAGTAAATATCACCACAGGGAATCAAAACACCTGGGTCACAAAAATGAACATAATATTTTAGGAGTTGGTTTCAGTACGTGTTGTTTAACCTTTTTACCAAATGCAAGAGCAGCCGGATATATCATTCGTAAACGTCTATGAGTTTTGTTTTTGTTTTGATAAATAGAGTATTTGTAAGTGAGAGTAAATATATTTTTAAATTAAAATGTTTTTACATATATTCTAACATATTTTAAAAAATATTTAACACATACTCTGATATATATATTTATAAAAATATGTATTTACCACAATGTATGTGACCACACTTCTCTATGCCTCTTACATGCACACACACAGAGACACACTTTTTCAGAGAGGCTTGGAAGTGTGTAACCAGATCTGTCTGACCCTCTTAAGACCTTAATCGGCCAATTAGATCTCTCGATTGTATGTCAGGAGCTCTTGATACACAAAAGAAAACATGGGTCAGAGAGAGAGAGAGAGAGAGAGAGAGAGAGAGAGAGAGAGAGAGAGAGCTGTTACCTGTAACTCTGTCTGAGGTAATTATGTTATCTGAGTGGAAACTCTGGTAGGGGCCTTGCAACTGAGCATGTGTGTGTGTGTGTGTGTGTGTGTGTGTGTGTGTGTGTGTGTGTGTGTGTTTCAAACCTATCCTCTTACCTTTCGCCCCAGAGTGGAAGTGTGTATGTGTGTGTGTGAGAGAGAGTGAGAGGTAGTCTGACTGGTTGTTGTGCAAACATTAGTCCCGGCGATTGGCAGGTAATAGAGCAGACATAATGAGCTTTAAGTACCTGTAATCCTAGGAGATGTGAGACTGTGATAGGAGCTATTCCCCCAGGTGAGTAGCCCTGGTCCCTGGCCAGCACCGCCATGGCATCAGGTGCAGCACTGTCAGATGTGCTGAGTGCTGCCTATTGATCCGAAAGGGAGAGGGAGAGAGAGAGAGAGAGAGAGAGAGAGAAAGAGAGAGAGAGAGAGAGAGAGAGAGAGAGAGGAGCAGTTCTCGCTAAAAGCAACTGGTCGGTCAGGTTTTGAATGAGACCTTACCTACCTGCCAGTCTCTGGAGAGGAAGAGAGAGAGAGGGAGAAAGGGAGAGAGAGAGTGTGTGTGTGTTAAAACGGGTGCAGGTGCAGGGATATGTCTGGACAGGTCTGGCGAGAGGATGTGGGAATTGGACTTAGCGATAAAATCATACAGCCTTAGAGCAGAATAATGTCTGCCTGAATGAGGAGGGTATTAGAATTCACCTTACAACACAGAAGTGATCGATTTTGATTTTGATAACGTGTTAGAATATGTTTTTTAAGTTTTTTGGGGAAAAAAATTGCAAAAGCATTAAAATGCAATGCTCACTGTTAGGGCCAAAGATTCCTCACACATTTATTCAGTGTTTTCATTCGTGGTGTTATTGTTGTTGATGTTGTTGTTGTTTTTGTTTTTGTTTTTGAGGTAGATACATAAGTATATAGTGTGCTTTTTTTTTCTTCCCTATATCTTACGGGTCATTGTTAATTGTGCATTTCATTTATGCTGAAGTGATTTGGAAGTGAAAGACAGAGCATTTGTGTGTACTGAGGGCGTTTGTATTAAGGAGGAAAAACAGAAAGAAAAAAAAAGAGGATAAGAAGCAGACAAGACAGCTGCTCCCTTCCTTTTCATTTCATCCAGTTATTGCTTAACTTAGTGGAAAAAAGTAAATTTTCAGGGGATTTTTAGGTCAGAACTAAGACAGCCAAGGTAGGTATGTGCTTGACTTGAGGTCTAATTTAAGTCCTGTGTAGTATTGATTGGGCGAGATACTCAGGGGAGACACAATGGTCTTCCTCAGACAAAGGTAGACAACGGGAAGAAAGAGAGATGTGTGGTGAATGCCTACGTCCACTCCCCAGCTGATATCATGTAGAGTTTTTTTTTTTTCCAGAGCCTTTTTGTGAGTGCATCAGTTTTTCACTTGTGTTGGGTTGTGATGGAGCACCTTTAGAATCACCCGTGGGGAAAAGACGGCTGGAGGCAGAGGCAACGTAGCCTGTACAGATTGAGAAGAGTCAGGAGGACAGTGTGTGTGTGCGTGTGTGTGTGTGTGTATGTGCATGTGTGTGTGTGTGTGTGCGTGTGTGTGCGTGTGTGTGTGTGTGTGTGTGTGTGTGTGTGTGTGTGTGCGTGTGTGTGTGTGTGTGTGTGTGTGTGTGTGCGTGTGTGTGTGTGCGTGTGCATTTGTATGTGTGTGAGTGTGTGTGTGTGTGTGTGTGTGTGTGTGTGTGTGTGGGGTCAGTGTAGACAGGGACTAAGAGCTGAATCAGCGAGAGGCATAGAGAGGGGTGTCTGTAAAACGGAGGAGGAGGATAAGATACCTGCAATGAGAAAAATATGGATTCCTGTCTCCAAGACAAATTGATCTCTGGTGTGTAGGAGGATTAGGCCACTGCAGGGGAGCTGCAGGAGAGGCAGAGAATGAAAGAAAGAAAGACAGAAAGAAAGAACAAGCACATTTCCATTTGTTAAAAAAATAATAATAATGATAATGAAGTGTAACTTAAGTGTGGACCATGCCAATGAGAAAACAACTTCCCACAGCTTAACACAAATAGTGAAGATGTTCTTTCTTATACTGTCACAGATCCTTTTTGAATATTTTATAAATGATATTTAAACATTCGAAATAGATTCAATTTAAACATTTGTCCAGTTACATATGTAACCATACTTGTAACTGTACAAATATCACAGTATTACAGTTTTTTTTTTTTTTTTTTACCTGAGCATGAATTATGTTCATATGGTCCAGTTCCAAGAGCTGACATGAAAATTGTATTTAATAATAACAGTGATAATAATAAGAAGAAGAAGAAGGATAAAAATAAGAATAAGAACAACCATCATCATCATCATCATCATCATCATCATCATCTTCATCATTTGAATTTGAGACAGTAGTATTACACATGGCAAATGCAATCTGTTGTGCGAATTTTTACGCACGCTCTCTCTCTCTCTCTCTCTCTCTCTGTCTGTCTTTCTCTCTCTCTCTCTCTCTCTCTCTCTCTCTCTCTCTGTCTGTCTTTCTCTCCCTCTTTCTCTCTCACAGATATAGAGAGAAGATCTCTTGTCTTGCACCAGATATTGAGACAGCTTGGCAGGTGTGTGTGTGTGTGTGTGTGTGTGTGTGTGTGTGTGTGTGAGTGTGTCTCTGTGGTGGCTGATTAGAGTATGTATGGCAGATCCACAAATGCAGACCATCCTACAGCTCCATCTCCAAACGTCTCAAGCACGTGCCAGGAGGGGCAGTCGGGGGCTCCCGACACCTGTTAACGACAGCCGGACACCCCCCCATCACCCACCCCTCAAAAAAACAGGAAAGGATTACTGCAGGCGGAGCTCCGCTCGCTCACTCGGTTGGCCGAGCCAAGAAGACGGTTTGGGATTTTGTACAGCAGAGGTCAAACGCATGCTGCATTAGGTTAAGTGTTCGTTTTTCTGACAGGATGGAGGTACCAGGCCCATGCTGAGAGCAGATCTGGACATGCTCGTGTGTTCCGTGTCAGGCGTAGGACTGGCTCGCCGAGCGAACGCAGCGGTCTCCGCGTTCCAGGTTATGAGCACGCTTGCGGCTGACCCCTCTACAAAGCATGACGGCCGCAGTGGCAAGTTGAAGCTACAGCATTTTTCTACGTGCTTGCTCTAGTCAGAGCAGAGCAACGATAATAACATATACCTGGAGCTTCTGTAAACATGCTCTAAGATAAAATAATAAGAATATCAGATAAATAAACAGATGGTGCTATTGCAGGTGTATTCACGTTACATTGTACGGTCATATTAATTAATTTAGCTGACACTCAAATGAAGTGAATTTTATGATTATTACAGTCTCTATAAAAAGTAACACCTAAAATGGTCTTGGCCCTTACTGCTGGCCTCTACCACTGCCCCTGTTCTAATGAAAGCCATGGAATTACTCTGCTTTAAATCCAAACCTATGCTTTTTTTTGAAGGTATTTAAATCAGTTTAAGATGGAACAACACAATATAATTGATAAAATCTTAACGTTTAGGAGCTCCGGCTTTGGTAAGGTGTTATGTAGACATATATGTATAAGTCAACAACAACCACAAAAACAAGGACGTGGATGGAAGTGTGGAGTGAGTGTTGTCCTCTGTGAGATATGACAGTCACCTTCCTGTGGTGAGGAACAGGGAAATCGTCACAGCCGCCAGCGAGTGACACCTGTCAGGCGCTGTGTGTGTGGGAGCTGTCAGTAACTCGGACAGACAGCTCCACGCCAAGCTCCTGAGGTAGTACTCCTGGCACCGCTGACCTCTTTGGAACGAGAGCGTGGTTAATTCCAGAACCTTCCTTTTCATTCCTGTCCTCATACACCTACCTTAAAGAAAGAATATTTACATATAGAAATCTACCTGTTGTTGTAATTAGTTAATTAAATTATTTTTGTTTATTTATTTATTCATTTACTTATTTATGTCTGTTCTGTCTATGAGCAATGAAGGATTTCATGGCTAGAATAAAGAAGAAATTAATTCTAAAAAATGATCCAAATTGGTTATTAATTTTTTTAAAACCTAATTGTCTTGTATTAAAATCTTTTTAGAACCTCATTTTAAGTTTTCTAAATACGGTTTTGGTCCAAATAAATCACTGGTAAGAAGTCAGTCCATAAAGGTTTGTAACCTGTCTATGCCCTTGTCAAAATGTGATGTATAAGTGCTAAGAGCGGTGGAGTAAAGTGGGTGCGGCGGGTGGTGTCAGGGGCGGATGTAATAATATGTGGAGACAGAGAGAGTGTGAGCACAGAGGGCTGTTTTTTTAATGACCCAAAGACAATAAGCATGTCACTTTACATTCTCTTCACACCCATCAGGAGCCTCAGCAATCCTACACCGTCATTATCAATCCTTCACATGCCTGCCTTTATTTATTTGTAAATAAGGAATTTTTAGTCTTTGAGACAATAATATAGTCAGTTTTGACCTGTTTGTGTTGATTAATGTCAAAAGAAAAAGAAATATATAGAGAGAAATAAATATATATATATATATATATATATATATATATATATATATATATATATATATATATATATATATATATATATATATATTTTTTTAATTATTATTATTATTATTATTATTATTATTATTATTATTATTTCTATGATGAAGCATTGGGTGTTTTTTGAAATTCAAAACAGCACACCTTTTGACTCAATTATACAGAGAAAAGTAATTACAAGACCTGTGCCAGTGTTTCAGACTTGAAGATGTGACCCATTAAAAATCTGTATGGGTTTTGTTATCTATAACTAAAGGTTACAGATAGCGTTCCTCTGTGGTGACAACAAACAAAAAAAAAAAAAAAAGAAAAGAAAAGAAAAGAAAAAGAGGAAAGCTGTGGTCGGGCGTCATTTTTCACCCTGTTCAGCGTGTTTGTGTTTGCCTTGTCCACTGCACAAGAGAGACCACGTGTAATGTATCAGGGTCTGATTTCTGACAGGGGCCGGGGTAATAACTTTAGAAAAGCATGTTCCACTTTTCCTTTCCCTCTCAGTGGGCCCAGGCCCGATATGTCAACCATCGATCTGGATACAGACAACTCATTTCAGCTCCTTTCATTCCTCTGACGGCCGGTGATGGAGCAGCCTCCTCTGCCTGAGTACTCGCCCCGGTCCGGCCGCACCCCCCCCCCCCGCCCAGCCACGACCCCCCACCCCCTCTCCCCATCCTTATCTGGGAGCTGCCCTCACCCTGCTCCATGCTCCCCAAGTCTATTGATCTGACTCGGCCAGAGCGGATGCGTCTCTCAAAGCCGCTTCTCTCCCTGTCATTCCTTCTCTCCAAACCCAATGAGGGCTCTTGGTTTTTTTCTTCTTTTTTCTTTTTGGTCGGCTCTTTCATTTGGGTTGAGAATTTGGGCCCGGTGAAGCAGCTCCTCTGTGTTTGTTTGAACCTGAGAACCACAGAGGTCAGCGGTCCATTTCACACCTGTCCTTAAATGTTCCGGATCCTGAACGAAAAGGCGGGCAGACACTGTGTTAAAAAAATGATTAAGAAAAACAACATCTCTCTCACACACACATACACACACACATACACACATGCCATGAGCTGGCCATTCACATAACTAAATGGTATGTGAAATTAGGGGAGGAGAGGTGAGGAAAAGTGAGGTTCATCTCGGAATATGGTGTATGGTTCTGTGGCAGTGGTTCTGATGAAAATGGCTTTGTCACTTTATTTTCAGAGGGATGGAGAGATGGGGGGAGCCCAGGCCAAAGCCCTTACACTCCTCCTCTCCTCTCCTCTCCTCTCCTCTCCTCTCCTCTCCTCTCCTCTCCTCTCCTCTTCTTTCCTTTCCTCTCCTCTCCTCTCCTTGCCTCTCCACCTCCTCAGGCAACAGTGTGTTTCAACCTGAACTCCTGCTTCATTTGGTTTCACCACGACTGTGCTGAAAGAAATAGCCTAGAGACATGTTTGCTTATTTGTTCTTTGCTTCTCTCTCTCACACTCTCTCTCTCTCTCTGCCTTTTTTTTGGGGTGAGCTTCCCAGGCTTGTGCAGAGAAAGGTAAGCTCGTAAAAAGAAGCTTTAATATCAGCCCTGGCTAATTGCTTAGACAGCAGAGCAAGCTTGTATAGCTTCACTCTGGTCAAATGTGAAAGCAGGACGATGAAGAGAAGGGCTAAGAGAAAGGTAAACAGCCACAGAAATACTCAGGCATCTGAACACGTCTAACCTGATTTTACGAGATGAAACTCTTATGTAGTTTATAATGTTACCCTGAACCTACATACTTTAGATTCTGTTGATTTCTAGAAGTATGTATGTGAGTGCACATATAAAGATATATTAAAAAAAATATATATATATATATTAAAAAAAGATAAACTCTTTGATACTGATACTCAGTCAGAGAGGAAAGGCCATTTTCTATAAGGAGATGATATAAGGAGATGATATTTCTCACTTGACTAAAATAAGAGAAGTCACTGAGTGTCTGGTCTCTGGTACTGAAGTCAGCTCGGTCACTTTAAAGTATAAAAAAAGAAAAAAAAAAAAAAAAACGGGGTTCTGAGGTACAGTCACACTGTGCTGGTTTTTAGCGAAAGAAAGAAAAGTTCATTAAATACCTCAGGGATTAATCTGTACTTGGCAAGCACGTCACATGTTCGCTTGAAACGGTTAAACCTTTCACACCTGCTGCTGTTCCAGTGGCTAGCCCCGACTCATACACCCTTCACCTGCCTCTAATGAAATCTGCCAATTTAGCTCTCTCAAACACACACACACACACACACACACACACACACACACACACACACACAAGTTGGCCGCGTAGATAGCAGCCCTACATTTATTTAAAGTGGAGTTTCTACTTCAAAGGCTTGAAGAGAGCAGCAAGCCAAGCACGTCAGCAGAGTTTTGGGGTGGGGGGGTTTGGGAGGTGGCGGGGGTGGATGTTGGATGTAAGAGAATCTGTTGAGGCACTGAAACTGACAGAGAGAAAGAGAGGAAAAGGAGAGAGAGAGAGAGAGAGAGAGAGAGAGAGAGAGAGAGAAAAGGAGAGCGAGAGAGAGCAAGTCACCTCATCAGGAAGAGATTCTTCAGCCGGTATTGCTCTAATCCTGACAAGCTGAATACCATTAAAGGCACATGGCTCTCTTCCTGCTGAAAGAACATTCATTTCCTCTTGCCACACATCTTAGCCCAAATTCAAATACACTGGCAGTTTTAAGAAAGGTGATCCTGCTGATGAGGAACTGCGGGACAGGGTGCAAGGTATGGAACGAACACTTGATTAGAACAACAACCACCCAAAAAAAAAAAAAAAAAACCCAAGCCCCTCAAAAACATGCATCTCTGCTTGTTTTGGAAACTAGGTTTAAAAATCAATATTCCAAACTCCGGGAGCCGTCAAACGCACCGAGAAGTAACCAAGTGAAAACATTTTGTTTGGAACAAGCAAAGAACTCAAAAATCAGTTTCATAATGTTGTTTTTGTTTTTTTCCCTGAATTATGTTCCTATCAAATAAGCAGAGCAGTAGCAAAACTGTACATGATAAGCATAATTAGGCTATTTTGAAAAAATCAATTTAGCTTGATTGAGCCTAGTTTAGGCTGCCCTAATTAGTAAACATTCATACTTATATTTCCCTCCTGTCAATTAAACTCTATTGTTCTATAATTATTTTTCCAAGCAATTGTGTATTATTGTAGCCTCAATCTTTGGCCTAAATTCACAAAATACCATATAATCTCAGTGTTAATATTCCAGGATATTTGAGTAAACCCCACCTTTTAATTACTGTGATTACAAGATGCATTTAACTTTGATATGAGAGAGAGAGAGAGAGAGAGAGAGAGAGTGTCACTACCCTTAAAGTAAATACATTTTCTCCCCTCTCTCTGTGTCTGGTGGTGAGGTCTATGAAAACATCTGTTTCGTAAGAGCTAAAGTCAACAAATTATTTTGACAAAGAGAGTTTTTTTTAATTGATCAACAGGGGACTGACGAAAGAGCTGTTGTAGGTGGATCTGGGAAGAGAGGCTTACTTGTTTATGGTTAAAAGATATCAACACCAAAACTGTTCAGACGATTCAGACTATCAGAGCCTCACAGAAAACAGTATGTTACACCTTCAACATGTCATTTTGGCAAGGGCTCTGCAGGGGTGTGTAGAAAGTTTGTCTTGAAATCATTTATAATTGAAAAATAAAAAGTAAAAACGATGCTGTATATTAACAGTTTGTGACTGTGTTGCCCTGGTAACCTGTGTTTGACCAGTGGTCTGGCAGCGTGATCAGTGAGAGGGGTGTGCGCTCTGATTGGCCGGATTTTCTTTAATCCCCATGGCTCGGTCCGCCTGTCACTTTCAGGTAGAGCAGAAAGGCGGGAAAGAGCCACACGCCACCAAATCTGGGTTAATATCCCTACATCTGCACCCCAGGGTATCTCTGAGAGCTGGGAGAGGTGTCTCTTTGATACCTTCTATAAAGAGTGTGTGGACACACACACAGACACACAGACACAGACACACAGACACACACACACACACAGGCACACATATACACTCACTCTCTCTATCTCTCTCTCTCTCTCTCTCTCTCTCTGTCTCTCTCTCTCTCACATGTTCTGGGTAACTGGAGGGCCTTTGCATTGTGGCAGATCATTGTCCCATATTACAGCAGAGGAGTTAAAACATGTTTGACATCAAGCTAAACTAGAGCTCAACAGGAGATCATCGAGTGAGAAAAAAAAAATCTTCAAACTAAAACATCAAAGGTTCCTTTCTCCTTCTCTCTCTCGCTCTCTCTCTATCTCTGTCTCTCCCTCTCTTCCTCTAATTTTCTCTCTCTTTCTCTCCTTCTCCCTCTCTCACTCTTTCTTGCTCCGTCTCCTTTACTCTTTCTCTTTCTCTCTCCCTTCCCAGAACACCACTCTCCTGTGAGTCTCAAGAGAGGAGGTTTTATCCATAAGTTCTTCAGTCGGAGTTTGAAGTCTAAGTGCTCCTTCAAAACGTATTCAGAAACATCTACCAAGCAGCACAGGAGAGAAAGGGAGAGAGAGAGAGAGAGAGAGAGAGAGAGAGAGAGAGAGAGAGAGAGAGAGAGAGAGAGGGGGACAGGGAACGGAAAGGGTGTGGGGTGTTGAGGTGGGAGGTGAGGGGGGTAGAGGGAGGAGGTATAAAGAAATCTTCCACTCACTGGCAGGAATGGACTGTGAAAAACTCAAGCATGACTAAAAAGTACATCCACCGCTAGTCAGTGAATTTTGCTCCCTATTTGTCACTGCCACCTTGGAGAGCACTGGGCATTAATAATGCATGGGCACAGGGAATGTATTAGCGGCCAGCCTAGCGCAGAGAGCTCCAAAGGGAGCGGCGGAGCTGAGGAGACGGTGGGGGGGGGGGGGGTGTTAAGAGGGGGCTTTGGTTGCTCCTGTTCTGGCCCTCTTATTTATTGAAGAGATTTTGGGGGCTGTGTCAGGTGTACCAGACCTCCGATGCATCATAGTGGGGAGAGAGCTGAGCCCAGTTCCCTGGGAAGACCCTGTAATTGAGTTCATTGATCAAACAAGAGAAGATTCGCGAGGCCTCCTTTCTCCCTCTCCAGCAGCAACTGTCTCACCCCCTTCTGCTTTTCTCTAACAACAGAGGGAGAGAGAGAGAGAGAGAGAGAGAGAGAGAGAAACATCACATCAGCAAGGTAAGTAAGAACAAGATTTCTGGTTCTCATCAGTCAGTGTGTATTGTTTTTATTTTTCTTTATTTCTTTTTATTTTTACTTGTGTTTATCTCTAATTATCCCTAATATCCTAGTTTATGCACAAAACTTTCATTTCTTTATATAAATAGCAAAACACATGGTCATATTTTGTCATCTTTGATGGTCTTGGTCATCCACCACTGAACTCACACCTTAATCATCCACTGGCTTTAATTGTGCTACTTTTTTTTTATCATCGTTTCAGCTCAAAACATGTACATGTGGTTAATTTTCCTTTGATTCTTAATATCTTTTTCATTTTTAATCATGACACCAGCAGCAACAAAAAACAAACAAACAAACAAAAAAGTCTGGTTTCAAAATAAAATCCTCTTCAAAAAAAAAAAAAGCTCATTTTGCTTTTGCCTTTGAAAAAGGAGCCAGTTGGCTGTTTGTAGACTGACCATCACTGAAATTCCACTGAAAAATGTGTCAGGAACCTGTCATGGCCAGCCAAAAACGCTTGAAATTTTTTAACTACATTATTTAATGTCATTTAAGGTTTTCCCTCTGTTCCTGCTGAATAAAGATACCTTCATTTTATGCCAAGTGCTCTTACAGAGAGAGAGAGAGAGAGAGAGAGAGAGAGAGGCAGAGAGAGAGAATGAGCATGTAAAAGAGAGAGACGGAGAGAGAGATAGAGGAAGGTATAACAGTTGTGTCTTCAGATGGGCGCTTAAGCCTTTGATCACATCACTTAGCTTTGTAACAGGGCGATGGAGGCCAAATCACTAATGAAACTCTGGGGCCTGTAGATAGGCCCCAAGCCTGATTCTGACACTCTCCATCTGCCACCACTGCTGCCCCATGCTTCAGCTACACACCCAAGGCCTCTCTCTCTCTCTCTCTCTCTCTCTCTCTCTCTCTCTCTCTGTGTGTGTGTGTGTGTGTGTGTGTGTGTGTGTGTGTGTGCGAGAGAGAGAGAGAGAGAGAGAGAGAGAGAGAGACAAAGATTTCAAACAAAGGCTTTTGTCATGTTTTCTTTAAAAAATGATGAATGACAATGATGTTACTTTTGCATGGGGATTTTGTGCTTTCATGATATTTTAAAATGTTATGTCCGATGTGCGGGTGAAAAATGAAAGAAGATTTTAAGAAATATGTAAAAATATCTCTTCAGATTAAAGTGTTTTTGTCTGCTCAAGATAGTCTTTTAACAGTAATCATTTAAAGACAGTGAAACCAGTGCACTCAATGCTTTAAAATTATACTCTGAAAATGATGAAGATTAAATGCTGAAAAATATCTCACATAGTGCATTTGCTTTCCAAAAGTTACAGCAATTTAATTTAAACTATGCTTTTCACTGGCATGTGTATGAAAGCACACACACACACACACACACACACATGCACGCACGTGCGGGCGCACACACACACTCACACTCACACACACAAACATACAATCAAACACACACATACACACAAGTACATGCACACCTTTGCCAACAAGACAGTTACTCAAGTGATGTTTGCACATTTGTGTTCATATCTTTATGAAGCATTCCTACTGACTCCCACTTTACTGTAACTAGTAAATAAAACAAAATGTAAAATAAAAAATAATAAATTAACCCCAACCCTAACCCAAACAACAAACACTTTCATGCTTTCATTTGTTTATTTATTTATCTGTTTGTTTGTTTGTTTTAAAAAGCAGGGGTGCAACATTTTTTTTTATAAGTGAGGGCTATGATTTTGATTCCTTTGAGAACGAATTCCCAATGGAATGCTGGACTCTCTATAAAATGTCCACCTAAGCTGGCAAAAACAACACACACACACATACACACACTCACACACACACACACACTTTTGCCAACAAAACAGTCCCTCATTCGAATTAATGTTTGCTGGGGATGTGAGAGAAAGGGGCTGACATTTTCAGACACATACACATACACACACAAACATACACACACACATACACATAAATCAGAGGTTATCAGTCGGATCCTATCTGATGTCTATATGCTCTGCAAGCACTCTTACACTTTCCAATAAAGGGAAGGCAGATTTACAGTGGCTCATGGAGTAGTCCTGCAGTCTGTTGGCTTTACTCTTTCACTCATGTGTTCACATCTTGCATGTCTGTCGTTAGCATCATTAGCTTGGCTTCTCAGCACAGAATAAAATACACACACACACAGCCGCGTACACACAGCCGCGCACACACACCACACACACACACACACTCACACGCATACACAGTAAAGTTCAATGCAGATTACAGTATTACAGATCATTTTCTGTGCAATAATTCTCTCACTCTCTCTCTCTCTCTCTCTCTCTCTCTCTCTGGCTATCTATCTATCTATCTATCTATCTATCTATCTATCTATCTATCTATCTATCTATCTATCTATCTATCTATCTGTCTATCTATCTATCTATCTATCTGTTTGTCTGTCTGTCTAACCATCTATCTCTTTCATTTCCTCTTTCCCTTCCTAAAATGAACTTCCACTGCACTCTATACAGGGCCTTAATCTTAGACTGCATGTGGTGTAACGATATGCATTTTAGCACATTGCCCATTTTTAATCTTTTTAATCACAGCATACTGCAGAGATCAATAGACAAGATCACAGCTACTGACATCCACACGTCTCCAGCAGAACAGCTGAAACTGATATATCAAATCTGTGAATTTATAATTTAAACGAGCACTAAGGCACTAGGCCCAACACTTTCAATATATAGGGGATATTCAATATAGTTCTGAGGGGAGGGGAGAGGAGGAGAGGAAATGAAAAAAAAAAAAAAAGAACTCAAAAAGTGATGACATTTTTCTTTCCTGAATATTTGAATTGATGTTCATTCACAAATAATCCCACTTAGGGTTTCCTGAATCAGGAAAATGAAGGTAAGTTACATCCTATCGGCTTTGTAAAGGTGCCAGGCAAATGAAGCGGTAGGTGATTCAGCGAGGCTGAGTTCTGAGGCTTAAACTGCGAGGTGTTAGCTCTCAGCTTAGGTAATCAGGTAGGCTGACGCTCAGGTGAGAGCCCGAGAAGATGAATAGGCGGGAAAACCTGAGAAAAGAGAAGCGCTAATGCCTCTGACAGAAGCTTACAGTTTTTATTACATCTGCACTCACACTAAAGGAGTAGAGATAAAACTAAAGACGTACAACTTGTTCCGCAAGCTTAGAGTGAGTGACAGACCGTCACCGTGCAGTTTAAAATCCTATAGGATAGAAAGAAACTGAGCGAAAAGAAGCCTTGCTTGTGACAAGCTAAACAAATGCAGTCTTGACAGTCAATGTAAAGTTACTTTGCAAGTAGAATAATGCATCAGAGGAAAAAATAGAAACAGCATAAGGATTTAGAGCCATCTTAATAGTGTGTGTGTGTGTGTGTGTGTGTGTGTGTGTGCGTTTGTGCGTGTGCGCGCGCGTGTGTGTGTGTGCATGTGTGCGCCCGGGTGTGTCTGTGTGTGTGCATGTGCATGCCTGTGTGTGTGTGTGTGTGTGTGTGTGTGTGTGTGTGTGAGTGTGTGTGTGCGGGCTATAGATCGGAGGCGCTCAGGGCAGTGGAGCGTGTGTTGTCAGAGGTTGCTCTCTCTTTGATTCTACCTCTGCAGAGTCAGCCCCGCTTCACCTCACACACACTCAATTCATTTATCTTCAGACAGTCCTCGATTCTCTCCATTCTGTCTGCATCAATCATTTTCAATCTCTCTCTCTCTCTCACACACACACATACACACACTTACACATACGCACACGCGCGCCCACGCACACACACACATACACATACAGAGAGAAAGAGAGAGAAAGTGAGAGGGAGAGGCATGTCTCAAACATAGCTAGTCATTACATGTTTTAACAAAGCCTTTAGTCCGATTGCCCTTTCCTGTTCTGTCATCTATCCAAATTGATCAGTCAATTTGTGATTGTTTCTAGGAGCTTGGTATGAAATGCAGAGAGGAAGGTTCTGACACGATGCATGTCTCACACTATATTAACTCTGTGGTGCTCAGACAGAGCACAGACACAGCAAGGCTTCCCTTACTCTGCTCTTCACCAGGCCTCAGGACCCACCAGCCATCCCATGGCATGCCTTTAATGATGGCAGCTTTTGGAAGAGCATTGCCTTCACAAGACAGAGGGGAAGGAAACAAAACTCCCAGACTCTGTGTGTGTGTGTGTGTGTGCGTGTGTGTGTGCGTGTGTGTGTGTGTGTGTGTGTGTGTGCGCGCGCGCACGCGTGTGTGTGTGTATGTGTGTGTGTGTGTGTTTGTGTGTCTGTGTGTTGAAACACTGGGGGTCTTCCATAAGACAACTCTTGCTGCTCTGGCCCTCCGGGGTCTGAAGTTTGAGGCAGTTTGATTACATTTGGTTTCCCTCCTCTCAATGGGAGACAACACAGCCCCTGCTGTGGAAACCTCAGAGAAACGTTAAAGCAACATACTGGGAACGCTGAGAAAATGGAAGGAACAACATGGAGACGTTGCAGATCTACATCAGCGTGTTGTGTCTCTCTCCAAATTGAATATGATATGGATCTGAAAACTTTAAATATTTTCTTTTGAAAGTGTATTATTGAATTGTGTAAAACTCATAACTGCTAACCCCCTGTACAATTACAGCAGTATCTGATGTAATGGAAAACAGTGTAAAAGTGTTCCAAAACACTAAGAGAATTGAACCCAGCCCAGATGTCTGCTGGGAATCTTGTATTTGGCCAATATTGTACTGTAATAATTGACAAATTAAATGAAATACTTAAAGTAGTGCTAAAAATGTAATCAGTATGACAGTCAGTTTTTTTAAAGGTGTTTATTATGACAACATGTAAATATTGGTGATTTACGACACAACGACAGGTGTTTTAGTACATTTTATTTTATTTAAACATAATATATAAAGACAGGTAAAGTTTATTGGTGTACATAGTTGCTGCCCCAACAACTCGCTTTGTGCTTCTTTATTTGTGTGTGTGCACGCGCACGTGTGTGTGTGCGTTCGAGTGTGCATTTGTGTGTATCTGTGTTTGTGTGTGTGTGTGTATGTGGTTAAAGCCAGGTCATCTGGAACTCATTTTTTTTTTTTTTTTTTTTTTTTATTGAGTCTTTTGTTAATGTCAGCGGCTGCAGACCATTTTTACAAAGTTAAACTCAATTGAATCCAAACGACGTGTTATTATTTGGCAAAAAAAAAAAAAACCTGTTGGCCCCGAAGCGCCGGGCCTCGTCGTGAGACTGCTTCGGTTGCAGCAGGAGCAAAGCAAATGTCAGAGGCACCACTGGCCAAACAGTTTGGCAGCTCTTATCTGGGCTAACACACAAGGTCCCCAAAAAGAATAGAATATATCTCTTTTTTTTTCCTCCAGTTTAACTGTGCACTAGCTATGTGCAGTGTTGTATTAATGGGATATGTATTAATATCTCTAGGCAACTTTTGCCACCTTGGAGACATAGTCTGTGAAAGCTGTAAAAATACAGCTGATGGTCAGGATGATGCCAGAATGTTCCATGCTGTGTGTGTTGCTGTGAGTAGACCCCATAAAAGAAGTCTACGTTTTACATGATCAAGTCTTAAGTCTTTACCTGGTTTTTGGGTGAAGAACTGGGCGTCAGTGCTGAGGAGTTAACCAGATAGTTATTTTAGTGTTGTTGGTCCCCTGTCTTCATTCCTGATGTCATATTTAGCCACGTGGATGATTTCTGGGTCCAAACACTTCCTCTCGGAAACGAAGAGAACCAGAAGATCAATAGTACAGTTCTGCTTTGGGTGTCAAGTCTCTAAAAATGGGACAACGTATGCAGGGTAAACTCCAGAGGCAAGAGTTTACATCTGCAAAACAAACTCAACATGCAGACGAAAGGTATCTCTGAGGATGCTAGTTAATTAGATTCAGGTTTGAGATAAAGGAACGTAATCATATGAGAAATGAGCTTTAATTATTACAGATGTAGACGATAGTGTTTAACATGCGGGAGAATGCCTGCAGGGGGGAAGCAGTGGGCGGGGGAGGAGATCTCCACATCTGCTCCTTTCTCTCCGCAAACAGTTGGACATGAGCTTTCATTCTAAGAGAAAATATCAGGTTGCCCCGAACTACCTACTCGCAGTCACTTCCTACTGCATCTCAACCACTCTCGTTCAATTTCTCTTTGCGTGTGGGGTTACGTTACGCGTTTTTGTATCTTTTCGACGGTGTAATAATGGCTTTACCACATTTGGGTGTTTGATGTGGTAAGTATTGATTGTGTAAGAACATGGGAATTGCCCGTAATTAAGCGTCACTATAATCCCACGTTAAGTAGTGTGTAATCAAATCCTCTCCTCTCTTAAGTATTCACATCCGGGCCCTGCATGTGAAAAGGCCTGAGTATGTGTGTGTGTGTGTGTGTGTGTGTCTGTTTTTCTTTCTTTTTTGAGGGAAAAAGGGGTGTGAGGGGTGGAGGTTGATGTAAGGATGAACCAGGGGGGGCGAAAAGTTCAGCACTGGTGTACATTTCATTTTCACAGCCTCTCATCCTGGAAGTCCTCTTCTTGGCTATTGACCCTGCTAGTGGACTTTTGAGGTAAAAAACACACGACCCTTACTGCAAAGCCTTGAGTAAATAAGTAAAAAAGAGGAAGAGTTGGCTTATCTGTGCTCAGGAGCACAGTGTAGAGGAAAAAGGAGGAGGTTTCAAGGAGTAAGGAGAGTGGCTAACTTCAGAGAGGCATGGTAACGGTTCCTAAATGTTCTCAAAGGAGAAATCCAACAAACTCTAGGGGGTACTCAGCTCCTTCCACAGGAGAGGAACTTTGTTCTGATTCCGTCCTACCTACGTAGTTGGCAAGAGCGTCTAAAACATCCAGAAGACATGAAATCCTCTGAAGAAGGTTTTAACACACAGTGGACATAAACATTCCCAGCCTGTAAGTCCTGAAGGACCTAGGAAATGTTCCCTGAAGGTGTGTGGTAACCACAGTTGGGGATTCTTTGAGTGGATCTTCAGCAAACACTAATAAACAGTACTTCAAGTGTATCCCTGTAATACAAACTCGACATTAGAAGACTCTTCTGGCATTTTGGCCCAAGCTGTTGGGATGAACGCGGCAGAGTCTGGAGTTCGACAGGCAGCCAAACATGGGATTGACTCCGACCGTGCTCGGTCAGTACTCACAGCGAACGTGTGCACTGCATCTATCTTGCTTGCGAGTCAATTCCTTGGCGGAGCGGGCCTGTCAGCCAGAGTAAACACTGTTTGATAAATGGAACTCAAGGTGTTCAGTCACCTGAAGCAGTCGTTTGAAGTCTGTTTCCCTCTAGCTCCAGTCCTGTGTTTTCACAGCTGTAGGGAGCATTTAAAAAGGAGTGTCTCTCTTTTCTTTCTCTTTCTTTCTTTCTTTCTTTCTTTCTCTCCCTCTCTCTCTACATTTCAGCCTTTCTCCCTGCCCCAGTTGGCTACATTACACCTCTTCAGCTTCAGAACTTCAGCGGCTGTGCTCTGGACCGGCTCAACAAAACTTGGAGGGGAAACTGGAGACAGTCATTTGGAAAGCTCAGCTCCAGAACCGGTCAAAGACAAATAAATGCAAAAAGTCTAAGAGTTCGTTGCCTTGGTGGGCTGTCCATCATAAAAATCACTATCAGTATACAGTCTCGCCACTCAAACTGCATGAGCGCACATCCGCACGTTAATTAAACAAAGGAGAAAGGGAGGGAATCTTTTCTGTCCGCAAAATAACGGTATCA
This sequence comes from Chanos chanos, assembly GCF_902362185.1. Lineage (NCBI taxonomy): Eukaryota > Metazoa > Chordata > Actinopteri > Gonorynchiformes > Chanidae > Chanos > Chanos chanos. Next base: position 23,178,061 of record NC_044498.1, on the reverse strand, counting down.
ATCATAGAAGAGGAGAATATAAGGGACATGTTATCTTTACGCCAGAGAAAACAGCCACGCAGACTTCTGTTCTCATCCCTAACGCACGCTAAATCTCCTCAGAACACGTGTGTGTGAAGTCTCTACCTGACACCGCTGTCATAGTAACCGGCATGTGAGAGCCCTGACAGAGTAAAAAGCCGTCATAACCTTGTAACTGACACCCTGTACCGATCTTGCTTTAGCACCCTACTGAGCCATCATGCTTCAGAAGGATTAAGAGTTACACTTGAAAGAAGGTTTTACACCTTATTCAACACCAGAAAGCAGATTACCTCACACACCGTGGATAAAACTCAATAGCGGAGATGCCACAGGCGAAAAAGTGCTGTGGTTCAAGTCACAATGTGTGTGTTTGATATGGCTTGTCATAGCAAGGAATCCATGACTGAGGTGTAACACCTTGACTGAAAGAGTGTACCAAAGCCTTTGCTTTTCATTCATACGAATAGGTCGCTTTGCGCTGGTATCGACTCTAAATTCACTCAAATGAAAAGCTCGTGAAATCATTCAAGAAGAGCTATTACTAACCCCATTCTGCTATCTTCATATAAGTACTATAGGCAAATTAAAACATCGTTTATAAAAGTGACAAACTATTCCACTTCCAAACTGCTCCTCTAAAAATAGAATAAGCTGAAACTAGCCAAAGTGATGAAGCTATTCTGATAAGAGGAAGGGGGGGTTGGGGGTTGGGGGTTGGGGGTGGGGGTTGCGTTTGTTCAGTCTGGAAATACTCAAAGGGAGAGTCAGCAGTGGTGAACCTCCTCTGGCTCCCTTTGATGTTTAAAAATCTCCATTTTGGGCCATTTAACTATCATTCCTCACTTTTTAACCCCCCCCCCCCCTTTGTTTTTTCTCCGGACTTAAATACAGTGAAAGAAGCACTTTTTTTTGCTTGTTTCCCGTGCGGTAATAAATCTTGATCATATTAGAAATGTATTTGAGTCACTGTTTATGATTCAGATTTCCTCTGAAGCAGGAAAAGCATGACAGAAATTGACCTTTTGTGAGAGCTCCGGTAATTGAGAAGCAGTGAAATAAATGTTACCTTTTCAAATATCAATCTTTAATCTTTTAATAATAAAGGAACCTTGTTATGCTTCATTATAGTTGTTTCAACCCATAAAGCCATTGAATTGTTTGTGGTGTGCGACTCAGATGAATAAACGCCCCTCACACCGGGCTACTTAATGTGTCCTCTTTTGATTACCTCTTAATAAAACATTTCACAGTGTGTCTACTGTTTGATTGGCATTTTCGAGAGTATGCACGCTTCAGCTACGACAAATTAAGCTCAGGACATTTTCTAAACAATAACAAATGAAGGGAAATAGCATTTTCTCTTTTGAATGCAAAGAATTTCCAAAGAAGCTTCAAGCACCTGGCGAAGAATGTAAAACATGTTTGCTTAAGTTCCTCATAACTGATATGTCAAAACCCAACAGAAGAGGAAGTGTTTGAGTTCAAAAACAGGATGGAAGCTTACAGTTGTTTATTTTGTTTCTTTTTAATTTCTCTCTTTCAGCCGTATCATGAAAACAGCAGAAAGTACACCTTGAAGTAAAAAAAGTTTTAAGGAACACAAGAGCACAAGAAAAAATTATTCACAATGACATAGAAACAGTTAAGGATGTCAAGACTGGTTTCCCAGAATGCCAATGGACTTCCCATATGCCCCCCCTCCCCCAAGTGCCATTGCTTTTGAAAAGTTTTAAGACAACGTACACCTACTGTTCTCTCTTTCTTTTTTCAGTCTGCCCATACTTGCACAAAGAAAAAAAAACACAAACCCAAGTTGTCATTTTGATACTCCCAAGCCGTCTGCATCTGTATAGCTATGATAGCATCAGTACGGTGGAAGGCTTTGATTAAAGGGAGATTTTGACCACATGAAGCCCAACAGGGGATGACCTTCCTGGGTTTACAAGTGCAGCGCCAGCCCTAAGGCGACCTGGAGAGAGAGAGAGTGAGAGAGAGAGAGAGAGAGAGAGAGAGAGGCAACTCTTAATAGGTGGAGAATGTCATTATTGGGCAGGCAGAAACCTTCAACTAGTTACTGTGTCTGGAGAATTAAAGCCAAATATCAGGTCAAGAAAGGAAAGCTCATGTTCATTAATACCAAGCCTCTGCCAAAAACCTTTTTTTTTCTGCCTTTGTATTTTATTTCTGTACTATTACTGTACCTTTTGTTAGAAAACTTTACGCTACCTGCAGCTGGACTCAAAGGCAGGCCTCATGACTGCTGTCAGTTTGAACAATTACATGAAACAGGGCAGAAAGGGGGGATGAGAAACAGATGGAGGGTTTGCACAGGTTGGAGGAAAAAGAGAAAAAAGCTGTTCTTTTCTTTCCTTTTTTTTCCTGACCACCCACAGCTAACCCATTGAAGAAGCTGGACATATCCTGAACATGTAGGTGCTTTTTTGAACTCGCACACATCAAATACAGAGGCCGCTGAAAAGTCTTTTTTTTTTTTTTTTAACTCTGCAGTCATATATTCTCACTTCTTTTGGACTTCTTTTTTTTGGTCCTCTATTCTTGACTCCGTATTGGTTTTGTGTATTTCTCTAAATGCCACATTTGCATTATCTGTTTATTCAAGTAATCTGGGTAAAATGGTTAAAGTTCGGAAGATCCAAATTTCACAAAGCTTACCAAGTCCTTTCACAAAGTGATGCTGGGACTAAGATCACTGTCAGTGACACTGATGGTGAGGTGAGTGTCATGATTGGCTGCAGCAGTGAGGGGAGTTTTTGGATTGGCTGAAGCACCGACTCAAGTGGTTTAGCCACGTTGCACTCAGTTTGACCACAAGTGAAGCCACAAAGCTCCAATTCTGATCAGCAGAGTGTTCTCCTGCACTAAATTACACATCTTCAATAGCACTAAAGTCTCCCCACCACAATATCAGATGGACAGATATTACAACCACTTTCCAGCCAGGTCAAACCAGGTTAACACACCACACAATAGACAGGCATCCAATCAGCTTTCTTTTAATTAATCTCCTGCCTTATCACTGAATCCCAAACAATCAGAAAAAAGAAAAAGAGCACAAATTAGTCCGTTTAACTAAAACACTACACTGTAGAACTGTTGTGGAGTAGACAGCATTTCGTGATGTCTTCCTAATATGTACATGTAAAATGGCATTTAAAATTTTTATCACTCTGAGCGTCTGAGATGAAAAGGCTTGTCTCTGTCCTAGTTTTTCCCTCCTCAACTAGTCATAACGCAAATTTAAAGCGTACGCACATCCGCAGTGAAATGACTGCTCTTGCCGAAGAATTTTTCCATCACTAGTATGCTTACGGGTGCTTAAGCGGAGCACAACTGATATCTGGTCAAATCAACAGCAGATATAAAGCAGAAAAAAAAAACAGCCCAATGAACAGTGTAACATATCATGTCTTACAAAGATCTCCAGTGGGGACTGAAAAAAAAAAATCTGTCAGGCTTTTGAGAGCGCAATGTCTCACTCGGCCGTGCAAACACCTATCGCGTTTCATCATCAATATTCGTTTGCCGTGCTTACTGGAAGCCAAGGGGAAGTGTTGGATTAGGTTAAGTCCTCTCTCTGTTTCTCTGAGCTGAGAGGTGAAATGAAGGCCAGCTTCTGGAAGACCACAGGGACTCCTCACAACTCATTCTTTTCCATAGGACTTATCCTGCTGTCTAAATGCTGGCAGGTAGACACACAGACACACACACAGGCATATACACATACACACATTGCTCAGGCTGTGTGAAATTCACCTCTGTAAAAACTTAATAAGAGCACAAAACAGGAAGGGCTGCATTTAGAAACCATGTTCATTTTTAGACTTCTGGGTAAGGATGCATGATAAGAAATACTGGGGAAGAGAAAAAAAAAAATCAAGATGAGTAAGTTGTTTTGTGTTGAGTGTTGACAGTCATTAATGAGAAAAATGAAGAACCACTGAAAATAATAAAAATACATTTAAAAAAAGATAGCTCACTTGAAAACCACACTTACATACCAACGTCAGTTAATGTAGTATTAGCTTATGAAAACACAACTACCACACTGTATGCCAGACAAATGAAACTGGTCCTATATGTTTGTACACCAGTCCACAGTTTAATGTGCATGTCATTACCGAGGTTTGACCTACTGTAGATAAATGCTTCTTATCTGCAGATTTTTAACAATATATTGGTTTCCTGTGGCAATAGCCACCTCTTAGTGTGTAATAACGCTCAAAGGTGAACACATCATTACGTGAAATTAAAGTAACCTCAGGAAATCCACTCCAGTTCTGAGTTCATTTGAGCCTAAAAGGTAATTTCCAGTGCCTGATGAAAAACGGAAGAATGCCAGGTAATGACTTAATTCGCTAATAGGAATAATTATAGCATGGCCGGGGGGCTTCTTCTGTTAACTGGAACAAGAAACATTTAGCTCGTGTTTATCTTAACTAATTGTCCTGAATAATCATCGTACACTTATGTTATCTTTGGAATATACCTCACAAAAAGACATTTAAATAATCAACAACAAACTCGACCTTGAAACTTGCCTGTATTAGGAATGGTCCCCAGGTCTTGCGTTTTCAACAGGCTCATTTTCAGACCTGGCACTCTGAGGTAGTCACAATAATAACTGTTCTCTTTAGAGGAAGCAGATTTAGTTAGAACTGCGCTATTGTGAACATCTTATTTGATAATGACCAATAATTCAGTATGGATCAGTAACTATACGAATGAATACTACTGACAGCATTAAAACTTCTGAAGGCCTCATTCGGGCCAGTTGGGTCTGAACTACTCCCACCATTTCATAAAATTATCGGGGCATTTTTTTCCCTTGCTTTCCAACCAGCTGAGTAGAGAGCTTTACTGACAGTGCAAACTTTGATGTGAAACTTATTTGGAAAGCAATATGAACCCATGTTGTTGTCTGGAGACATTCAGAGTATACACTGATTTTTGTTGTTGTTGTTGTTGTTGTTGTTGTTGTCGTTACTTTGTCAGCAGTGCTGCGGTCTCAATGACAATGAATAAATTCAAATTAAATTCAATAAATAGAACATAAATTAATAGCCACATTTAACCTTGAAAACAAGCCACAACATTCAATAAAATAAAAAAAATTAAGATCATTTATGGTTGTAATAAATGTATATTGTGCTGTAATTTCTGTAATAAGTTTTTTGTTCATGCAATTTACAAAATGAAATGTGTGATTGTGAAATGGTAATCCAGTTATGAGAATATATTGTTGGTGAGCACGGGAAAACTTTGGAGTGGTTTGATTAAAAATCCATGGCTCTGATTTTTCCCCAGGACACTTCACACCAGAGAGACTAGTTTGTTCTCTAATGGTGAAAAGAGGGAACCAGGATCCTCTCTGACAATGCTGATTATGGAATTAGCACAAGCAGAACTGCTTACAAAATTAAGCCTGAAAGTATGCAATTCCGTAACAATGGATCAAATGCAACATCGGAACATCTGAGACAGAGAAAAAGAGAGAAAATGGAGGGGGTGAGAAAGAATGAAACTACTGAGAGAAAGACAAAATGCCAACCATTTTTTGGGGCCTAATCCTCCAGCTCTCATGAGGGGTTAATCCAGAAATGTGTGTGCAGACGTGCACGGTGTGTGTGTGGGGGGGGGGGGGGGTACTGGAATTAAGATGATGAGTGGGACTGGATCTGTTCCCTCATTAGAGGTTGTGGATTAGACCTGGAACTGTTTGGATATGGAAGTGACACCCCCCCCCCCCCCCCCTCCGCCGCCTCTTTTTTTACAGTTTCACTCCAAACATCATTGTTTTCCCGTAAAAACGAGAGTAGAAGCTTTGTCACGCTAGCTATAGGAGAGGCCTCGGCATTCTGGGTAATGAGAGCTCGTAATTGAAATGATGCAGAGCGGGCAGCGGTTTGGACGTGGGTAAATTTGGAAAAGGTCATTCTCAAAGCTTATTCTGGTGGAGAAACATGGAGGAGGGGAAGAGCGCGAGCATTGGCGGTTTGATGTTTCTCTAGGACATTGCTCAGACAGCAGTCCTCTCATTGCCTTAACTAACATGACCACTCTCCACAGTCACTCTGTAGAGACAGGCACTTAATAAGCACAGTCCCAAAGCCTGAACAGCACTCCGCGCTCGGGCCGAGAACACAAAAAAGCCCATGAAATGTCATTTGGCGTTTTTGTGATTGTTACAAGAGATGTGCAACAATCTATGCGATGTGAGCGTGATTCACAAAGAAAACATGGATTCCACCAAACATCATTACCGCTTCTTCAAGATTACGAAAACAAACCGAGAGGAAAGTAGCGTGACTTTAGGAACGATCCAAGATCTCAAAGCACAGTTGAGTGATCGTACCTTCACTCCACGCTGCATTGTGTACGGTTGAAAGAGCACCTCCTCAAGGATATGGTAGGCCATTGCTCAAGACCATTATCTTCTCTCAAGTCTGAGTCTTTCAGCACTCTGAAGTGCTAATATGAGAGTTAGACACACGCTGAATCTGCTCAGGCACTAAAAGATGAAGAGGGAAACTGCTCAGTAATGTCTACAGACACTTGTCAGGGCTTTTTTAACTCAGAGGCCCGGGAGTCTGGACATGACCCCGCGTTTGGACAATATGCGGAAAGACACTTCCAGTGCTCTTGCCATTTTGGCGACAGTAACAAGCCGCTGTAATAGGAAGACAGAGTAAGTGTAGTTCCACGGTATAGATGTCACACTCCTCAGACGTTGTTTAAATGTGGCAAAGCGTTGGTTTAACAACCTTTCGCAGCGATGAAAGGTTGAAGCCAGGTAAGAATTGGGGTTCACACTTAGTGAACGCGCCAACGCCTGGAGGTAACTGTGGGGCGTAAGTGAGGGGTCAACACCTCTGGAATAGACTTGTCAAATTAAGAGATACTCGCTAGCTTCTGCTAACAGCTACTAATTGGTGACAGCTAGCACACCCTGTTAAAACACTTTGGCTTAAGGGCTAGACCTAGCGACGGTGGCTACTCTGAGTCCGTCTGATGCCTTGTAGTGTGTGTGCTTGTATGTGTATGTGTGTGTGTGTGTGTGTGTGTGAGAGAGAGAGAGAGAGAGAGCGAGAGGGACATAGAGAAAGAGAGAGAGAGTGTGGTGTGTCTGATGGGGGTTAATTTCATTCTATCGCACTCGTTGAACTGCAGTGAGGGGCAAAGGTGAGCATTTACCTGAGGGGTTTTCAACTCAAGAACAGTGAATTTTTAATGAATGTGCATTTAATAAAAAAATGACAAAGAGAGAGAGAGAAAGGGAAAAAAATACATGATCTGCATATTCAGAAGCTGTAATATCTCTCTGAACACACCTTTCACAGTCACGGAAAATACAGTTAGTGTTCTTATCAACGCTATTAGCACCAGTAAACTTGCCCCGGCCTTTAAAAGTGCTTCCCCAGTTTTATTTTGCCATCCTAAAATTACTGTGTTGTCACAGTTCAGCTGACTCCATTTTCCATATTTTATAAATAGCCAGGAGAGAAGTATTAATTATCCTTGTACAATTTAATGCACCAAGTGTTTTAACCTTTCAGGTTTCCGTTAAACGCTAGCATAACAAGGCATATCCATGGTAGCAAATGTGATTTATGACAAGAATCTTTAATTTCTGTTTTTAAATAGGTTAGACAGCAATCTGCATACATTTAAATGTGCCTGCAAACACTTTTTTCCCCTTGTCTTCGGGCCCTTGTTTAATATTCAAGGATGATTTTTGTCCACATACATTTTGGTCTATGTCACCTTAGATTAAATTATTACCGTTCGGCAGCCTTTGCACTGCAGGCCCCGGGCTCTTATTTACCAGAATCAATGCAACAGTAATGAAAATCCATTTTTCATACTCTCAGCTCCTGCTGGCTTTTATTTAGTTAGCTGTGTCTAAGCAAGCAATTCATTTTGCGTAAATGCCACCCCTAGAAAAGGCATTAGCACTGAAAGGGTTAACAAGGAATTAGCACGACCCTCTCCCCCTCTCTCTCTCTCTGTCTCTCTCTCTCACGCACACACAAATACACACACAGCTGGAAGGAAGGTGAACATTTCACAGACACATCAGAGTCTTACTGTACATTCAGCTCTGGAAAGAACTTAGGTTGTGTGATACCATTTTATATTATTTAATTTTAAAATAAATGAATGTCTTCAGCACACACACGCGCGCACACACACACACACACACACACACACTGTAAGGACAACAAAGGTTTTGTTAACATAAAACAGCTGTTTTTTAATACTGGGGTTGTATGTATGCCACGCTCAGCTTCATCAAAGTGTGTTAGTATATATAGGTTTTGCCAAAGTAATGATTTGACAGTTTTCTTTCTTTCTTTCTTTCTTTCTTTCTTTCTTTCTTTCTTTCTTTCTTTCTCTTTTTTTTGATAAAAGCACATAGTGAAATCTTTTACCCCAAAGGAGGTTTAAACACCTGAAAGGTAGCCACTGATGGGTGCTATACAGTAAAATGGATGGTGGATATCATTATTCCCAAGGTAGTACTTTTCTTAGTTATGCCTTCAGTTTTGTAGCTTTGTCTTAGTGAAGAAAAATGTCTATTGAAACTCCCCAGTCTATAGGTGTGTTAGGAGCTGAAGGTTATTCTTGTCCACAAACAGCTAAGTGTCCCCAGACTTTTTACGGGCAGTGTAGACTTTCAAATGGTCACCTTACCTGTTGGTAAATTTAAATCCCATTTAGAACCAAATGTTTTCTGTCAAAGAGGGGATCATTAGGCTGGAGTGGTTAGCAGGGACACACTGCTGAGGTCACTGATTCTTTTCTATCTGTCAAAATCTATTTTTATTTTGCAGTGAACTCTATTTTGCTACAGCTGAAAGTTATTTGTGTTCAGCTTGAGATTAGACACTTACGGTAAAGTGCTTGTGTATTTGTTTTTTAAAAGGTGTTTGCCAAAATGTTGGGGTCAGGGACTTTTACTCCACGTGGCTGACGCATTTCTCTCTCTGATGCCTACTCTGCAGAGAAGGAGGTAGCATGCTCTCTCTCTCTCTCTCTCTCTCTCTCAAAAACAATCCCTTTTCCATGAATAATATATTTAAATAATATACCTTTAGGATACATAAAAAACTAACACTGATTTACATGCACAGTTTCATGTTTTATCAATGTAATATATGAGCATTAGGACTCTGCAATGTTAATTTCAGTCTTGTTTGAATCTTAAATGTGAATATTGTATGGCTGGGAGGGAACATATTGAAAACAAGGGAGCAGTAACACAGGAATATTCACCTTACTGGGTCACAGCGCAGACATGCGCAACTCTTTAATAAGAGCAAAGAGATTCAGCCTTTACTGTGTAGTCATAGAGCCATGCAAATCCACATGTCACATTCAATTCATTACATTTCTAAAATATTCACAATTCACAAGTCATCATTTTAATTTTCTCAAAATTCATTACTCAGACTTCACTTCAGAAACTGAACTCTGCTGCAAACTCAGTCCTTTGGTTTCACAAAACAGGGAGGGGGGGGCGTAGGGAGAGAGAAAGAGAGAGGGAAAGAGAGAGAGAAAGAGAAGGGGAGAGAGTTCATATCTCTCTCGGCATGTAGGCAAGAGAATGGTTGGGAGCATACAGTCAGAGTTGACATGATATGTTTACAGCGTCTCTCTCTGAAACCTCTGCAAAAGATCAAGCTTCACACTGTCACCAGTTACACACACATGCACGTGCGCACACACACACGCTTGCACGCATGCTCCATCTTTATGCAGATGACTTCATAAATATGTGTGCGAGCGCTTTTGTGTAAATGAATGTGTTACGTTTGTATGTGTGTGCATGTGTGTGTGTGTGTGTATTTGCAAGGAGGGGGTTGCATGGTGAGAAGATTTCCCTATGTGTGATGAAATAAAATTTAATAACTGAATAAAAATGTAAATAAAGATTTGCTTAAAATGACTTGTCCATGAAATAATTCTTCCCACCCCCTTAAAGCTAATATCCAGCTAGCCTGATTTGGTGTATGACCTTTGAAAGCGCTCTCCAGCTTGATTAAAGACGTATTAAATTTGTTTAAATAAACCTCGTTGTAATGGTACATCATTTGTAAGAAGCTATTAGGGGGGCTGGAAAATTGTGGCCCCGCATTTGCATGAAAATGTGCGACGCTCAAATTGAGGATCACTCCTGTGTGAGCGGCAAGGAGACGATGACACTTCCATAAGTCTCTCCTGACAAAAAGCTGATGAAACTTTCGGCTAAAACCCGCGGCAGGAAGGCGGAGATAATGTCACATAAAACCTGTCCGTTTTGAAGGAGACCCACCCCTTGCCCCCACCCCCTACGATGCTTTTCCCCGTGCTCTACACCTTTACAGACCCTCCCTGTCCCCTAATCTTCCCCACACAGCAGATGCCCTTAGCCTCAGAACCTTCCAGAAACTCACTTCACAGTAATCAAGGAGGGGGGACAGACAGGGTCCTGAACCTGTCAATGCCTACTGTCATATTCACTGTCATTTTAGAGAATATTTAATGAATTGTTTTCAATAGCCGGACTAAAAGAGGAACAGTCAATTGGGGGATTTTTTTTTTCTCTCTTAATAGCGTAGAGAGACAAAAATATCTAAAATGAAGCCTAAAGTGAAGTGAGTTGAATCAGACCTGGAAAAGATTGGAACATTTAGGACTAACAGATGAAGCTGGAACGCTGCCTTTCTTTTGAGTTGTCTCAATTCTTAAAGCTCAGAGAGAGAGCGAGAGAGAGAGAAAGAAACCATAAAAAAGATAGAAAAACCAACAATAGTTTGTGATCTCTTACACTGAAACGATTTTAATCAGATGTGAGCGAGATGTGTATGTCTTGGTGCAGAGGGGATTACATTGCCCTGTTCTGAGCTCAGAGGGAGAGAGAAAGGAGAGAAAGAACCGGAGTGGGCGAAGGCCCCCGCATGAGGTTCTGGTCTAAGCCGGCCGGGTGAGATGCATCGTGGGCATCAGAGCATGCAGCAACCGAAAGCGTCTGACTGACGCCGGGAGAGATGGGCCCATTTAGAGCTTTAAATCAGACAGTTGAGTGTCCAGACCTCAGAGGAGAGCAACAAGAGACCAGAAGAGAGAGTCTCTATCCTCTTCACAAATTAGACAACACACGGAGAGCTCTTCTGTCGAGTTTACAGACATGTCAAGCATTTTGACCACAGAACAAATTTGAAATAAAACATAACAAGAGGGTTTGGTGAACAGTAGTCACAATGGTTTTGTCCAGAACCAATTGGCCCAGCCGCTAATGAGACCTCAGCAAAACACAAAGACAACAAAAACCAAACAGAAAATAATATCAGAGAAACTTAGGTGGAGAAGGAGAAGTAGTGGAAGAGTTTATTTGTGGTTTTACTTTTTTCTGGGGGACGAGGAGGAGCCTTCATTTTGTTTCAGTTCCTCACATCTTAATTCTCACTTTTGCTCAAAGCTTAGTCAGCATGAATATATTACATAATCATCACTTTTTATCATGACACTTCTGCATATACCACTGCTTTACTGGCAGAGAATGAACCATATGCTAATCAGATCTATAAATTCCAGTTGCTATTTCTAGTTGTTTGTATTGTACTCATTTTGAGCACACGAGGCTTATGAATGCAATGAACGTGAATCCTGAAACAGTTCATATGATTTAATGGTAAGTTTCAGTGTCTGTATTATTCACAAGATTCATTTAAAGTATAAAACTGTTTTGAATCCTCTCAGGTCTGTTCACATGCTCAGGGAGCTGATGCCTAACTCTGCGGAGAAGGAGGTAGCATGCTCTCTCTCTCTCTCTCTCTCTCTCTCTCTCTCTCTCTCCCACCTGTCTGAATGAAGCTGTGTAACCTGGAGCCTCCTGGCAGTGCATAACGACTAAAGTGAACAATCAGGTCTGTGTCAGATTACCTATGTTGTAGTGGTCTCAGGCAGTAAGCTGATGTAACACTACCTGACACTTTGACTCCAGTGCATGTGTGTGTGTGTGTGTGTGTGTGTCTGTGTGTGTGTGTGCACGTGTGTGCATGTGTACGTGTGCGGGCAGGCGGTTGGTGATTCACAGCGAGCAGCAGGAAGGCCAGTGCAGCATAGTTGGTCGTTCTGAGAGTGGCATGACCTCCATGACTCACCATACAGGAAGCACCTTAACGTTGAGAAACTCTGGGTTGGGGGCTGGGGGGCGGCATGCGTGAGGGGGAAAAAGGGTTGCCTTGAGGAAATCACCTCCAAAGACCTGATCTAATAGAGCATGTCAAAAATGAGCTAATTTTGTCAAGTTCTGACAAAAATAAACCCTACTCATACAGGCCAGTTGTTTCAGTAGAAAACTGAAAACTCACATGCTCCAAAACAATCCTCATTTATCCAATTTCACTCTGTTTCTTTTGTTTAGAGAAACGTTTCTTTGATAGTTATGAATATGCACGAGTGGAAAAACTCTGACACATTTTTGTATGCTATACTCACGCATCTCATTAACATGGGGTTAAAAGCATTTCTGACCTTGACGTGTTCTCGCAGATTTCCCAAAAACCAGCTTTTACGGTGACCGCCTCGCATACATTCTGTTCAAGGACTCACCTCTTCCCTGTTCTCAGCCCAGCTATAATATGATCAAAGCCAAAGTCAAGGACCCAGTACAATGCACAGGAAAGCGGCTCTTTGTGGCACACCGATTAGGGCACTTCCTGTGGTACTGTGTCAGTAAAGAGACATTGAGGTTTGACAACGATACAAACAAAACCATTCTGAAAATGTCAAAACACTAAAACTAAAAGGGATGGAGAGGCCAAAGGTGACAAGTCGATTAAAGCTGATGTTTTTCATTTCTTAATAGAAACCACCAAACACGTCTCCGAGAGGCCTTTAAAAAAAAAAGAAAAAAAAAGGGAAAACAAAAGAAGAGAAAGAAAACAAAGTGAGGTAATTCCCAGCTCTGCCAACAATTCCCCATCCATTAGCATCCATGCACCAGCTCTCAGTTTGAAGCTAATCACTAAGCGGTTCCTAAAGGTTTCTGCAGTAGAGACACTGCTGCCATTCTCTTTTAAAAAATCGGACAGACATGAGAAATGATGCTAAATATGGCAAAGTAAGACTAAAATGTGCTACTGTCCAGTGTGTATCAAACAAGAGCTACGGGACAAGTGAATCTGTTGTTGCTGTTGTTATGTAGCTGCCTTCACTCTCCTAAGAACACAGAAAAAAATGCCTATTTAGAGCTATTTAACTTTTTATAAAACTACTTACTTGGTCTAACAGTAACAGCTAAAATATTCAATATTCAAGCAACAATCTGAAACAGCCTTACTCTGTGGGCTACGACTATGTAACATGCTAACACTAAACCATTATTCAGACACTAAAAGCAAAGCCACGTTGCCTAGTCTGGCAGCGCAGAGAATCTGGATCTCTCTGAGCAAAGCCAAGTGAATTACTGCCATCTCATATTCTCTTTTCCACTTCAGCCAATCAGAGAAACAGCCAGAGACAGACAGACAGACAGAGAGGGAGAGAGAGATGCCACTGTATCACAAAACAGAGATGCTCACTACTTTGTAAGAAGACAGAGAATGGTGGCTAAGATCAGACCACACAGTGGGCAGTTTCAGGGCTCTGTCAGACAGACAAATAAACTGTACAACTTCCTCTTGCTGCTCCAAAAATAAGAATTCTGTCTTCAAAACAGCACAAAAGCTGTAAAGCCGTTACGGTTTAGACTGGTAATCATACAGAAAATGAATACCTGTTTATGAAAGGGTAAAATGCCTTGATATTGTTCCAAAGTAACAATTTAGAAAATGCTTTTTGACAAAACCTTAGAAAGGATCTGTTTGATCACTTTTACCGAGGAGCCTGACATTCAAAACCTGCCCCAAAAAGTTTGATTATTTTCCCTCATATTCCACAGAAAAATTACAGCAAGGTAAAAAAAAAGAAAAGAAAAAGAAGAGTAAGTGTGAATAGCTGAGAGAATGAGTTTGAACAGTATTATATTCATGTTTGTAAGGTTTTGTAAGAGAAATTATTCTACAGTGGGGTACTGTACAGAGGTATCACAGTGACTGTCAGTTATGACAGATACATATATCCTGTTTCAAAGATCACTCCTACACGGTAAAGATTTTCAGCTGTGCTCTGGCATTGAATGTATGCATAAATACACTAACATCTAACTATTTTAAACTGTTGTGTTTACAGCTAACTATCCAATTGAAATTAAAGTAAAATCAATATTCTTTTCTCCTTTTACTAAAGGATTAAAACGAAAACATCCGTTGTACCAGAGAGACACACACATACACATTCTCTTTCTTTCCTTTTTTTTTTATTTTTTATCTCTGTCCATATTTAGAACTCGTAGGCCGCACATCTGCCTTCTGTAAAGTATGATCCCACCTACAGAAAAATCGTAAAGAGGAAGCTTTAAGCCACCGAGGGCAAAGGTAGCAACCTGCTATTTCCTGTTCATCTTTATTGTATCCTGGCCTATCATCAGTTTACATGATATGAGATGAGAAGGAAGTCAGGAGTTTACGTAGAGTAAACCTTCCCGAGAGGGTAGAATACTGCAGCTGCTTAAAGTTTACCTGTTCTTTATAAACCCGCTATGCAACGCTGGCGCTGTGGACTTCCTATGCCGCGACATCTGTAAACGTGCCATCACAAACGTACCTGCTAATTCTCAGGCAGCCTGTTTGTCATGTGAAATGATGTGCGGATCTGTTTCTAAACTATTTATTCCTGCTTCCAAGGCTTTGCGTGGAAACACTTTCATTTTTCAACTTTTACGCTTGTAAACTTTCAGCAAACGCTCTGTATACGCGCGAGACAAACGCGCTGTTTAACTAATGGTGGAGTTCCTCTATACGGATTTGTAATTTGTAATCGACGGGGGATTTGGCAGTTTAGAAAGGGCAAGATTATACATGGTTAAATGATTAAATCGCCGAGGTACGATTAGAAAGTCTTACATTAAAAAAAAAAAAAAACAGGTCAGCATGTACTAAAATGCTTTAGGGAAGTGAGAAGATAAGAGTTATCGGAGCAGTATAACTAGATACCGCTAATCCCTTCTCTTAAATGTATTTGTGCCGTGAATGTGTAACTGACAAACTGAAAAGATACAATTGTTTTGCATGGTTTGTGACAACACCGACCGTTGTTGGGGGTTAAAAAAAAACACTATCAAGACTAACTCGATTGTCTAGATTAGAGGAAATGATTCGCACTGGTCTCTTGAAGGGGAAAATTGTAAGCAGTGAATGCATTTGAATAAGAAGCTTATTTCAGCTTACTGTAAAAAGGTAACTCACTACTTCAACCTAAACTGCTAAATGTTTAACCTCAATAATTAATTTCACAGTGTTGCCCAAAGCTAGTATGATTATTCCATTACGATGAATAATGAAGACAAAGGCAACTCTCAGCCTATACAGTATTCTAATAACATTTAAAACGCTGATAACAAAAATGATGTACCTAGTCTTTCAGATTACAGCAAAGCTTATTAAAACACCTTCATATTGATATGGATAGGCATCTCCCCAAAGCCGTAAGCCAAGTGAAAGAGCTAATGTATCTTGTTTTACCGAGACACACTGAAATGGAGAATTTAAAGATTATAGAACTATTTGAAGTGGTTAAATAAAGGGATTTAAAACCGTGAGATGACAGAACGGAGCAATTACCAGTGAGCTGTGGTTAAATTTTAAAGGCAGGTAATTTTATGACTCCTGAATACCCCCAACCCCCTGTCTCCTTTCCTCTGTCGTCCTCAGTGATCTAGGTGTATGTATTCTCTTAAATGACGAACATGTCAAGTTAAGCACAGTGAGTTCTTGAAACAGGCTACAGAGTACTGTATAATTGTCCCACGTTGCAGGCCGTATAATTTATTCTGCGTGGTGGTTGTGTGTCTGGCTTATGTTTGGCTATGGTCGAGCAGGGAGGGAGACACACCCAAAGTGCTTAAGAGTCCCCAGAGAACCGTGTCAGTTGTGCTTAGAGACTGTGGGCCTTGGCCTGGGCCCAAGGATTAGGTGTTCCTGAGAAGAAAGTTTTCTTGGCTTTACAAAGCCGGAGAATGTCATGGGAATTGCCCCCCACCCCCATGCTGTAACACACATACACCCACCCACACACACTCACACACCTCTGATACAAAGCTATCCACCTCTTCTCTCTCCCTCTCCTACCCAAAACCACATATCAACAGGACTTCTAACCACTGAGAGACAGGACCTACACAGAGATATACATTAACATAAATAGAATGGGCAAGCAGAGAGAGAGAGAGAGAGAGAGAGAGAGAAGGAACAATGGATGCATTGTGTGTGAGTGGAGGAGTGTTGAACTGCAGGATGTAGCCCCATCTACAGGCCATAGAAAAGTATACACACACACAGACACACACACATGCACACACACACAAACAAATGTACATAAACTCCCACACATACATGCATGCCGGCATACACACACATTTAAGTTTGTGTTTATGTTACTGAGGACTTCCCACTGTTGTCTATTTCATGGTAACTAAAGATTATTAAGCCCAACCTAAACCATAGTCAGAACCAAGAAACATTTCAGGACCATTTATTTTCGAAATAAAGGCACACCAATTGTGTTGAGGCATTCTGGTAAGATTTCTATGCTTAACCCTCACGAGTACAGCTGACACACACAAATGTAAAATTTAAATCTACTTTTTACGTATGCGTTTCTCCTTCCTCCTCAAACTATTGTGCGGGAACATTAAAGCATTTTTTTTTTCTTGTTGGTCAGATGTTTCGTGTTATAAGATGGTATAATGTATGTAATTATATATTTTGTATATTATTGTACATTAGCAGCCGTGAGTGCTGCGTGATGCTGTACGGTCTCTGTGGAAGTGAGGGACTCCAGAGACGTCTGTCTGCCGGAGTTGTGGGCTCCACGCTAACTGCGTTACAGTCAAGCTGTCAGCACCTCAGTGGCAGCTCTCTCTGTGAGAGAGCAGAAATTAGCTGCATTAAAGGCCGTTTAGCCATAGTCCTCCTCTCTGGCCTCTGCTGTTCTGTTGCCATGCTTTACATGATTTACTCGCCAAGGAAATTCACTCTGATGGCCCTGGCCTAGAGAGGCCCGAAAGTAAAGTCCAACAGGTTCCCAGAAGGAAAGCGACGTTTTTCCTCTTCTCTTCTCTTCTCTTCTCTTCTCTTCTCTTCTCTTCTCTTCTCTTCTCTTCTCAGTCTCTCATATAGATTTGTATGACATTTCTGGAATACTCCATCAATGAGTAGTACAAATACAGGCTAATTCCCAGATCAATACAGATTAACTTTAGTCAGAATTGAACTAATTGTTATCCGGTATCCAGCTTCAGTTTGACCTTAGAATATTACACTGATAAAATGTTTGAGACTGCATGCAAACTATGTGCTCTGAGAATTTTTTTAAGCTGACTTGTATATTAAAAAGAGAAATTCTAAATAAACACTTCATTTTTGACTATATGCACTATTTTTTTTATATTTTCAATGCTTGTAGTTGCTTTGAACAGCATAAGAGATTATAAATAAACTCGTAATTTTTATAGGCATCGCTGAAGGGCTGTGAATTTAATGATGGAAAATCTCTATTCAAAACCTTGCAGTTCTTCTTTTCAAAGCTGGCACAGGTAAATCTGTGTGTGCGTGCATGTATGTGTGTGTGCATGTGTGCGTCTGCATATGCGTGTATCTGTGTCTGTGTGAGTTCAGGTGAGCTGGCCGTTTACCAAATTTCACAGCCTTTTTGGGAAGCAAACATGACAGTATAGATCAGAGGAGATGGCAACGGTGAGAGGTTGCCTTCTTCATACCTGACACTGGATCAATGCTGTTTTCTCCACCTTGTCCATTCAGGATTTGTTATTACAACCTTATCCTGACATATTACATCTCTGAACTAACTCATGATTGGCTGCCTTCCAAGCATGCTGGGTAATAGGCGATGCATTGTCTTACTTCACTTGTCTCAACACCTGATCCACACAGCAACAGAGAGGGAGAGAGAGAGAGAGGGGTGGTTGGGGGGGTTCTTGGGAGTCAGCCAAACGTTCAAACGCATTGCTCATGTGTGTGACAAACGCCTGAAACAGCTGGGCTCAGGCCATTAACTGACACAAGCAGACAACCTGGTGAATATGCAAAGGTTGGCGTAGGTGAGCAAAACCCAAGCGCTTCACATCCGCCCCCCCCCCCCCCCCCCCCCGGGCGCCACGGCAACACCTGGGAAAATGTATTTCAAATGAGCATTCCCCCCTTGCCGCCCTCCACGGCAGATGGGGTCTTTCCTGAGCCATTAACAGCGCATTACCTGAATAGTCTGTTTACAAACACCAACAATGCAGACAGCTTTAATAACCAACAATCAACCAGGACAATTAATAACACTCTGCTAAATGTTTCGCTGTACTTAACTCCTGCACAGAAGAAAGCGGTTTTCTTTTTCAGCATTTTCTACTCAAACACAAAGTCGTTTAGTGTCCAAAATGATGCAAAATGCTTGATTGGAAAGGATACACTGTATTCCATTAACCAGGTTTGTTTGTGTATTGAAGGTGAGAGTGATATCTCTAGGCTCAGTTGATGGGGGATTTTTTTTTCCAGGTTCGTGTTTTCAGGCCGCACTTTCGCACAGGATAGTTTTGTTTTTTTATTTTTTTCGGTTTGGTGTGCCTCTTTCTCAGCTCCGTGTCCAACTGTAACAACAGTGGTTTATAAACAGTGTGGCATTCCAGACGCCTTAGCTCAGCCCTGCGAGTTTACCACAGAGATACAAATATTTACCCTGTGTGTTTGGCAGCGGGCTGGTCGTTTGAGCCGCCCGTCACAGGCATTCCTCTCTGATTGGGTTATGCTTTCCCAAACATGACTCTGCTGCCCGCCTGCTAAGCCCTTGACTAAAGTTTACTCAGATCACACGCCGCCTTTTATTCAGTGACAATAAAATCCAGGAGAAGAGGAGAACTATTTAGACATTAGCCTGCAAAAAGCCTGAATCGCTCTCTCTCTCTCTCTCTCTCTCTCTCTCTCTCATCTATAAATGTCAAAACAATGCTCAGTCATAAAACAGAAAACAAGCACTTGCATCTTTGACATAAATGCAGAGAAACAACTTAAATTGACTAAGCAACAACATGGCTCTACTACGTGGAGTTTGATTTGGATATTCATATTTATCTATCCAGAAAGCAGTTGTGTTGCGGTGTTTGGATGTGAAACTATGAAAACTAAATTTGCAAGACATCTAGACCAGCCACCATAATAGTCACAGCAGAACAAAAAAGCGTTAAAAACAACGTCAGCTATAAATAGCTGGGCCCACAGAGCTAATTTCTCTCTCTCTCCCTCTCTGGTCAAGATTGCATTGTTCCAATAGCGACAGTTTAAAGAGAGTAAACAGCTAAAATATTCAGTGCTTTTATTCCTTTTACTCTGCTCTCCCTATGTTTCTCTCTCTCTCTCTCTCTCTCTCTCTCTTGCTAACATACAGGGCGGGGTGTTTGAGGTTTCCATGCCGCTGAGTGTGACTTAGTGTGAACGGGGCTGCCCAATCTGGTCAGGGGCCAGACTTTTGGGGTCACTCTCTCTGTGCATGACATCAGGGTCAGAGGTCAACCCGAGGTCATCCCACGGCAGGAGTGAGTTGGGGGCGGGCAGGCGTTGAGATATGGGTCAGTGATGCAGACCCATTTTTGAAATCTCATTTTACAGATGACCTGTGCGTGCAGCCAATCAGACGCAGGCTGGCTGCAGTGGAATTGATGTCATCGGGGACGGAGCAGTGATGAGAGCGGCTCAGTCGCCTTTGTCACCACGCACCATTTGTTTGTGCTAGTTAAAAACAAACAAAGTCAAAACTTTATAGAGAACTGTGTTAAAACCAAGAACAAACAAAGAATGCTCTAAGGTTTGTGTGTATGTGTGTGGTTTTAGATGTAGATGTCCATCAAAAACCATGAAACAACACCTAAAACAAACAAACAAGACAAATCTGATTACTGTATTCACTCAGCCTACAGAGCTGTCTTTATAAAAGACTTTTCCAATAAGTTTGGAATCATTTTAGTTTCTCTTAGCTGGCAGAGGCAAACAGAGTGAGTTATGGTCAGGTCTGAGTGGATATCTGAATCAAAATTTAATGTTTTATTTTGAAAACTCACGGACACTCCTGACAAAGCTGCAAAAATAATGCACTACATTTAATCTGATGAAAGAGACAGATTATGGTGCAAATTGAGATGCTTTATTGTAATAAATTTCAGATGGTGGCCTGGATTAGCATGCTGTCTTTTTATCTGTGGGCATTTGGTGGATTGCCAAACCAGATCAAAGTGCATATCACAGCACTGAGGAGAACAAGAGCTGAGTGATGTGGTGACATCCCTCTCTCTCTCTCTCTCTCTCTCTCTCTCTCTCTCTCTCTCTCTCTCTCTCTCTCGCACGCTCGCACTCTCCCTTTCTCTCTTTCTCTTTCTTTCAGTCTCTCTCACTATCACTCGTTCTGTCTCACGTGTTTCTCTCATTTTGCATTTTGTCCCTCTTATGTACTCTCTCTCTCTCTCTCTCTCTCTCTCTCTCTCTCTGTCTCTCTCTCTCCCTCCCTCCAAACTACTGTGTGTGTGTGTGTTTGAGTTACTTTGTTGAATTATTGCTCATGGTGCTCGTGTTTCACACAGCAGAAGGGAACAAAGGCACTGAAACGTCCCCCTCATTGATCTGCGTATTGGGAACATCTGCCCAGTCCTGCACCAGGGCGTAAAGCACCCAGTTTCCCCTGCATATAAAATAGCACAGCACAGCACACACAGCTGAGTGCCCAGGTGTGGCAAAGTCAAAAACCAAGAGCTCTGCTTTGACATGTTACATCAGGTTGAAAGGCTGGAGAGAAACTATATTAAATAGGGTAATGTTTTCTTTCCAGACTATAAACTGATGAAGTAAATACCTGACAGGCAAAAAAATCTTTCATGATATTTCTCATTCTCATTATGTCAGTCAGAAATACACAGGGTGTGGCTCTATTTAAATCAGACATTTAACAGCAACAATGCACACACAGGTACACATGTGATGTGTCTTCATGTACTCGCATACAAATGAGTCAAATGTTTGCATACTTCTTTTCTCCATGTCAGTAATGATGAATTGAGGTGAGAGGTGTTGACTGACAAGTTCTCTAGGTTTGTGCTCGAGTGTGTGAGTGTGTGTGTGTGTACGTGTGTGGATGCTCCATAAACTCTGGGGCTTTTAATGAAGAACACATGTGGTCATGTTGGGAGCGGTGTGTGTTCCTACTCAGGGTTTTGGTATGTATAGGAAACTGTCAGTCTCACCAGAAATCTTTGTCTCCACGCCACAGCACTATGAAAATGATACACCGTCAAGATTACTTTATAATAAATATTTGAATCTGAACTCTACCTCTGTCAGAGGCAGTGCCGCAGTTCAAACACAGACACGTGCCTCTTTGATCTCTCAGCCCTTCCTGTTATGAAGTTGAAAACTGGACATTTATTTCTCAGAGTTTGACCACATTCGTGCCACCTGGTAAGACACAATCAGACGCTATTAAAAATCCCACATGTGGGCAGATACCACAGTATTCATAAACTTTCTGTCTCTGCAGTTTAGTCTCACTTAGAAACACTATACTGATATGAAAGCATTTACTAGAGGATAAATGTATTTTTTTTTTATCTTGGTTGCACACATAAATGCATGGAATTTCAGGCTCAAAACACTGATATTTAGTTATTCAGATTTCATTCACTATTTCTCCTTTTTTTTTTGTCTGGACTGAGAATATATTTGCAGTCTCAAAATCTCTTAATACATGCAGTAAGAATCTGTAAAACTGTCAGTACCTGTTCTAACTGAAGCATTTCCTTTCTTACTGGAAATCGGGGAAATTACAGCACATTGTGCAGACAGAGAGGTGAGAGTGAAAGAGATGGGGAAAGAGAGAGAGAGAGAGAGAGAGAGAGAGAGAGAGAGAGAGAGAGAGAGACTGACCCTTGGTATGTAGGACACCACTAATCAATTCAATTTAATGGAGTGCCTGACAGGATTGAAGTGACTGGAGACTGACTGTTGTCACAGGAGATCAGCATGGAGGAGCTGTGGAGCATACGTGTTACTGAGTCTCTCTGTGACACACACACATGCACACACACACACACACACGCATGCACGCACACGCGTGTGCACACATACACACAGCTGAAACACTCACAAATAAAATCAACACTTTTTATGGACTCAGCAGTGCATTTACACGACAACACATACAGCACTCAAACTCCAGTGGTCTGCAGTTTACTGTAGTTACTTTACACAACACATACAGCACTCAAACTCCAGTGGTCTGCAGTTTACTGTAGTTACTTTACACAACACATACAGCGCTCAAACTCCAGTGGTCCGTAGTTTACTGTAGTTACTTTACACAACACATACAGCACTCAAACTCCAGTGGTCTGTGGTTTACTGCAGAATTGCTTTCAGAGGTGTGGACTTGAGTAAAATGACTTGGACTCGGGTCAGAATCGAGTCACGATTTTGATGATTTCAGACTCGACTCGACAAAATTAAAAATGACTTGCAACTCGACTTTGACTTTAATACCAATGACTCTACACTTCAGTCGGACTTTACCTCTTTGACTTGTAATAACGACATATTTCCTAGGTAAAAATATCAAATTTATTTATCTTATCAAAAAAAGTGTGCAACTGTTTCCCGATATTCTTGCCCACACGGGACTTCAGCGGAGCCTGCAATAAACACCAATGACGTTGCATGCGTAGCAGAGACAGAGCCATTGGCGCTCAGACAAGAAAATGACATTTCAGGTTGTTATTGCATTCGGTTTCAGAGACTACACTGTTGTAAACAACAACCGGATGGCAATGTGCAAAACATGCAGGACGAAAATTACAGCTGGTGAAGCAACAACGTCCAACTTTGTTCGACACTTAAGTTTGCACAGAGACCAGTAAATTAAGTATAATTATCTGTTTTTGAGAGCAAAAAGCTCTCAAAACACTCAGTGTGGTAGCACAATCTTTTTCTAAAAAAAAATGGTTGCAGACATATCTACCTTTAATCCAGTGTTCTCGCGGAGTGTGTTTTCAGCCACAGTGGCACCATGCTACGTCCTCGTCGCACACAAATGTCTGACACACTTTTGTCCAATTTGATTTTTTGTAAATGTAATGCTTCATCCTCAGCTAGCGGCATGCTTACCCTGAACTCCATACTGTAAAACGGGGCTTCAAACCAGAATTTTTTTTCAAGCAGTTCGTTCCGAGCAGATATTTTAACGCTTCCGTTTTATGTTCCACCTTAAAATCCCTGAACCGGTTAGAACCAACTGAAATACCGGTTAATAACGTTCCATGTAGGGCTATGTGACATGACCACATGTATCTTTCAGACTGTATAAAATGTTGACCAAGAGATATTTTACTCACACACACAAACACTGTTTGTTTTACAATGAACAGTGAATATTCCTTAATGTTCTACTTCCATCTGCTTTATTCCATTCAGCTGATGAGTAAATTATGATGGCTGGATTCAGCAGATACATACCGATGACTTATGACCTGTACACCAGAGTCACCCAGACTCTGACTCACCTGGGACTGAGAGTCATTTTCTCCCGTGATTCACCTGCACACCAAGACTCACTCTCTGCTGAGACTTGCCTATAGATTAAGACCCCTCTGGGCACTAAGACTCCTTCCTTCTCTTCTGACACTGTGAGACACTTCTTTTTTTTTCTTTTTAATTATGAAACTGGTTTCTGCTAAAATTCCACTCCAGTGAAACCCATCTGACCATTGTAGCTATGTCGAGAGTGAATAGACACATTCTGGTCTGACCGTAGTGTGAGGTGTCAACAAAGCAGGTTTTTTCTCCCATAATTCTGTCTAGATATCTGTATGCCTGACAATGTAAAAAAAAAATTCTAAGGCTTTGATTGGACAAGCCCTGGCACCTTTCACTCTCTCTCTGTTCTTCTCTCTCTCTCTCTTTCTCTCTCTCTCTCGCCTTGTGTTGTTCCGGAGTAACAAACATGTTTTATTGTTTTAAGTGCATACCTTATAAAATTCTTAGTACTCTCTTTCTATGGTGGGAACAAATGTAATCCCAGGGACCTTCTTTTCATGTGTTATAATTACCTCACCAACTGCTGGCTGCCAATCTGTATTTGGTGTGATCTGAGACAAACTGTCTGTCCTTAGGTACCACTGACGCCTTTTAAAAGTTCCCCATCATTCCCTGCTCCTGTTCTCAGCACTGTCTTCAAAGATAGAGATACATTTATTAACTTGAGGAGAAATTGGAACAAAAACAGATATAATTCACGTAAGGATGCAGGCAAGCCTGAGGGGGTGAACCTGGGTGAGGTTTGTTGGATCTGTTGTTGGATTTGAGTTAATGTGAAATTGGTAAAGGGACCGTTGAGTAGTCACTTAGCCCTGAAACATCAGGCGTTTAATATTTCAGTCTACTTTATTGAAAGATAAAAAAACAAAAGATAAAACAGGGGCTTGTGTAAGAACCCTACTAAACATGAGAGAAGCTAAACATGGATTGAGCACTTTAAGGTGTGTATGTGTGTGTTTAAAGAGACGTGGAGTCTGTGGAACCATTCATCCAGTCACATGGCTTCCAGTT
The DNA here is from genome assembly GCF_902362185.1 of Chanos chanos. Lineage (NCBI taxonomy): Eukaryota > Metazoa > Chordata > Actinopteri > Gonorynchiformes > Chanidae > Chanos > Chanos chanos. The sequence continues at coordinate 23,153,285 of NC_044498.1, read as the reverse complement.
CATATCTGAGAATAATGGCGCGGTTTTTACGGAGAACACATCTGCTTGTTGGATCACAGCTATGTTCCGTGTGTAGACATGGCCTAGCTCTGCTCACTCTAGCATCCTACATCCCCTGACAGATGAACAGGGTTCAGTAAAAGATGATTATCTGGTCCTACAACCTCACCCTTCTCCCACTGAACATCTCCAATATATATATATATATATATTAGACGCCCAGACATTCACTGAGAAATCATTCATACATTCAAAATATTATATAAAACTTCTCTTTCTTATCTGACATTAGAAAAGAGAAAGTCAGTTAGAGTGGAAAAACATCAAGACATCAAGAACAACAACAAAAATGTCATTTGTCAGGTCAAGCTTTCATTTAGTGTTCACTGCCCTGTCTGACAGAAATGTTTTAAGTCCATCATTAGCGTTTGTGTGTGTGAGAGTATGTTTGTATGTATGCATGCATATATGTGCGTGTGTGTGTGTGTGTGAGAGAGAGAGAGAGAGAGAGAGAGAGAGAGAGTGTATGTGTATGAGTGTCTATGTGTTTCAGTGTCTAGGAATGTGTGTGTGTGTGTGTGTGTGTGTGTGGTGTGTATGAATGTCTATGAGTGTGTGTGTGGATGCATATAACTGCGTGTATGTGTGTGTACGTGCGTGTGTGTGCGTGTGTTTTTGTGTGCATAGGTGTGTGTGAGCGTGTCTTGGCAGAGTGAACACATGGCTCATACATTAAACAGCAGAGTGGTGATCTCAGGTTGTCTCTGTCCCGGTGCCTCCGGTGATGCTAACAGAGCCATTAGACAGGCACACATCCCCCAGACAACTCTAAACAAATATGAAACCAAACCACTTTGTGTCACAAAATTTTACATTCAACCAAGGTCAGGAAAACCTGTACCATCTGTTAGCCTCTTCTTCCATTTACAAGACACATTCACCTCAACAACTCTTTATATAGAAGGGACAATCAAACTATGTGTCCCTGCCTTATAAAAGAAGAAAGATGGGTAAGATATTAAAGCACAGCCCTATAATTCTCCTATAAAAATCTATGCTTATTACTATGTTATAAACACATTAATTATGTTAACCTACTTCAAGATATTACAAAGAGTTTCACTGCTCTAAAATCATCTCATTCTACAAAGCTGACTCATTTAGTCTCAAGCTGTCACAGGTACAGTGTAATCATGACTAATGAGAGCAGTCATTAGAGACAGTCGTACTCTAAAATTAATTATTATCCACTAAATCATAGTTTTAACCCAGTTATTATAAAAAGGTGAAACAGTGGAATTCAAAGCTTGATGTAAAAAGACTATTTAAACCCTATTTAGTAGTACCTACACTACAATGACTAATTCACTAGTGTTAATTTCATTCTTGAAATGTTTGTATTGTTCTAATCTGGGTCAGTATAAAACACCACAAGTACTCATCCCACTGGCAAATTTGCTGTGTGCTGTATAGAAACTTCAGGCTATAGATATCAGGTTTGCTTTATTCTTCAATGAGATATGTGAATATGACAAACAGACAGGAGAATGGATTTCTCCTCCATCTTCCTTAGGTATTCAAAGCCGCGTGCCGCCCCCATTTAAAAGGCTGAGCTCCACGTTTCTCTCCATAGGGAAATCCAAGGTTGATTAATGTAGAATTGGTTCAAAGCATGTCTCCTGATTACACCGACGAAGACCCGCTCTCAAATATATTCACTCTCACACGTCTGGCAATATAAACTTTCAGCCCCAGACACCTGAATTCATTTATTTGAGGGTTTTTTTTGTCAGAAATGATCCTTTAACGGAGTAAGAGGGCCTATAATTGAGACGCTTACAGTATATTTTAGTTCTTCATTCTGTGGTAAATACGGGGGGGGGGGGGGGGGGGGGAGGTTGTTTCCATTCCTGGCATGGGTTAGATATTCCTGGCTTTCATTAGACGTGTCATCGAACGGATAGGTAGTCCTCTCCGCCTAGCGAGCAGTCCTTCCCAGCTCACCAGGGAATGCCCTTTTTCTTTCATTCTCTTAATGCACATTCCTTCACAAGCATCCACAGTCTACCTGACTGCAATCCTTTAAACTTTAATTCTCTCTACATTTAGCTCGGTCATAAATACCAGATTAGGTAGCAGCCGCATGTTTTATGGTGTCCCTGTGGTGGTGCTTTTGTTTTAATGAAGCCATTTGCAACTTATGAGCAAAAAAAAAAAAAAAAGGAAAAAAAAGAAAAAGGAAAAAAAAACTGACGCATATTTGATAGGGGTAGATCTGTCAAACCTATTCCCACATTGTGTTTTATACATGGACCTGAATAAAATGAGATGGCTGCTCCCAATCACATGAGTGTAGTCTCTCTCTCTCTCTTTCTCTCTCTCCCTCTTTCTCCCTCTTTCTCTCTCTCCCTCTCTCGCTCTCTCTCTCTCCCTGTCTAACTGCCTCAGTCTATCAGATAACAGCATTATTCACATTGTCTTCTGTGTAGGTGACATCAGGAACACAATAAAATCTGAAATTCATGTCTACTAAATTTATTATTTATTTATTTATATTATTTCCTTTTTTTGTTTGTTTGTTTGTTTAAGGGATGAGTTTGCCACAGAGCCATAGGACGAGAAGAATCATCTGAGCGGGGTGTTTTTTTTAAATGTTTTGGTGGCAAAGATTGGCCTAATAATAGGGTTTTAATAAAACAGCTCTTTTTAAGTGAGTGTCTGTGCAGAGTTCATGCTTCGTTGGAGGTTTCTGACCCTTACAATAACAGTGTAGTAGATACTAAACTCACAGAGAGGTTATTCTGACTATGTGAGAGCTGGGCTCACATCTGTATGCATTGTCATGTAGTGGCAGATCTATGGCACTGGTATAAAACTGCCTGTTGAAATAAATGGATATATTGGTTGCTGAGGTTTGCATTGGTCCAAGTACACAACTAAATGTGCACTAGTATATTGCTACTGAGAGAACTCAATGTGGTAAGTACTTTTTTTTCTCTACATATAGACTTTAATGGCTAATCAAACAGAGAAACAGACTGTAAACGTCTCAGATTAGGTAAATCCTGGTTCATTAAATAGCCTGTTTTCCTTCAGTGTCTCTCCCTCTCAGACCGAGTCACTGTGTGTATCACAGCGCAGGAAGAATGTCTTTATTCAGAGGACTTCAGGGCCCAACACAGAAAACACTGCCCCTAGGCTTTGTCACATAGGCTTCTCATTGTCTTCGGACAATTCAATTACATGCTTCTTTTTAAAAATAACTCATCATGTTAAGCGTTTCTCAAAAAAATAAAAAGAAAAGGCAAGATAAATTAACTTTTTGTTGGTTGATAAATAAATAAATTAATAAATACAGTGTATGAAAACAGTGAAAGCTTGGTTTGCTGTGGTGTCAGCTGATGTTTGTTGACACAGTGAGTTTGTGGCTGATTCACAAAATGCCTGGCAGGTATCCGATGCAGTGATCTTACTAGCTCAAAACAAGTCCTGCTTCACAAAACAGCCCCAAGTCAAATTAAAAGTGAGAATTTTTTGGAAAATGTCTTCAGACTGTTTTGTAAATATGCCATGTTTACTTTGTGATTCATTATTAGACACATCTTATGGTCCTGGATTCTATCACATGAGCTGAACTAAATCAAATCCCCTCCTTTATAAAGTTCTGAAACCCTGCTGCAGTATTTCAACCTGACTTTAATAGTATCAGTTGTGTAAAAGACTGTTAGTAATTAGCGCACAAAAAAAAATCCCCACCTCTTACAGTCAAATGGTTTAAAAGTCTAAATCATATTATTATACAGGCTACACATTCTGACTACACATACTGACTATAAAGACTATACATACTGTTGCCAACATAGTAAAGCTGAAATTTAGCCACCATAGAAACCAAGAGGCTGCACATTGAACACTCACTTTACTATTGGTCATTTTATTGTAATTTGATAAAAGTCTCTATTTTTGAAAAAAAAAAAAAAAGAAAAGAAAAAAAGGATGTATGTGACAGACAGATCCCAAATATATCAAGTATAGAGGATTTGGGACATTCTGTTGTTGCTGTTGTTGTTGTTGTTGTTGTTATTTTCTTTGTTTTGTCCTTGCCACAGTTTAGTTTGCTTGCACATCAGCCAACAACCTAACAACAAGAATGAGTCAGACAAGTCAGTACATCTCATCACCTTGTCTCAAGGTTGTGTAGTTCTCCTAGGCACAAGCTCACAACGAGGGTATAGTGTTTAAAAAATGACAGAAGTCCTTTCAGGATAGCATTTATCTGCATTACATGTTTCCCAACATCACTGTGCAACCTATAAACATTGTGGCATTAGTGTTGGACTTACTTTTCTAGAGAATAGAAGTTACTTAATCAAGTGTGTTATTCTGGTTGGAAGAAAACTATTTAGATTTTCTGGACTCACAAGGCAAGAAACAAATTGAAAAGGGATGATACATGGCACTGCGCAAAAAAGTAAATCAGAGGGCTGTCTCATAATTTTGAACTTGATAATTTAGCAAATATGCTATGTTCTAGCTGACAGACTAATGGTAACTTGTGATTGTGCTGTGCTTTTAGCTGGTGCCCTCGTGAAACCAAGTTAGATTTTTTTTGTAATTACATTAACTGTGCATTACATATCATATTGATTAGCTAAAAATTGTCAGGTATTGAAGTTTACCTTAGAACTGACATCGGTATGTCAGTTCATGGTGGATATTTTCACCTGAGAATGAGGTTTCTAAAAAACCATGATTGAAAACAGTCATTTGTCAAGACTGCCTTAAGACTTTGCTAAAGGAGTAGAGAGAATGTTCCTTGCCAGGTTTCCTAACTGTTGTGTAGCAGCTAAAGATCACCTAATTTGATCTCTCTTTAGTTTTGTTTGGTGATGGTTGCTAAGCACCGATTGGTAGATTGCTATGTCGGTCCATATTTTGCAAACCGTTTATGGTTTCTGAAGCCAAATGCATAAATTTGAGACATTGCGCTTAAAATCTGCTCGATGAAAGCATTATGAATTGCTTATCTCATGATTTTTAATACAGAGCCGATTGCTGAGAGTTTGCAGTGTGTCCGATGACCGATTGGACCATCCAGGGCCCAGAATACTGCTTGAAAACTGAGTAGATTGTATGTCAATACCTCCTCAGTTCTGTCAACCTACAGAGAGAAAGCCTTTGACTGAATAGGCTGTAATGAGATTGACTGACTGAATTTATGAGGTTGATATTAAAGAGTGTTTTTAAAAGAATATTATCATAAATTTCAACATGGAAGCATTTTTCATGCCTCTTAAATGTGTCAAAGCGCATGTGTCAGACATGTGCGTCTGCAGGTTCTTGGGAAAATGTTGTGAAACTGATCCTCAATGTACAAAAACCACCAAATACTCTCTGAAAGGTTGAAACGTGCCCGGAGAACTTGCAGGCCAGTGTTCAAAAAGTTTTTAAATCTTTTTTTTTCTTTTCCTTTACATTTGAAGACAATACTACAACTTCCATCCATGCTCAGATAGGATATGTCAATGAAGTGACAAATTCGTTGGAAACGATGCTGTTAACAGCATAGAATTCCAACATGACACTGTGATGATCTTTATAAATATGCATTGCCATACACATTAAAAATCATAATAAGAGAACTCAGTCTTTATGTATTCTGTAACTCCTTGCTCTCGATGGATAGTCTGAATCTGAGCATTCAAAACAGGAGCAGGCTACAAAAATCAGACCATTAACTTTGTCATTACATATGCAAAAGACAAAAGCTAAATGAATGCAAATATATGGATCAAAAGTACCATCTTACTATGGAGGAGGGATTCCATCCAAAGGAGCGCGCTCTCTCTCTCTCTCTCTCTCTCTCTCTCTCTCTCTCTCTCTCACCCATCTTGCATCAAAGAGGCAGAGTGCTCAAGTCACTGAGACATAGTTTCTTTTGTTGCTTTAATATCCTTATAAAATCTGTTTAAAATCTCTCTCTCTCTCTCTCTCTCTCTCTCTCTCTCTCTTTCTCTCTCTCCTCTCTGTTTCCTCACTGCTTTCACAGCTGTCTGTCTCAGGATGGGGTTCACGTCAGAGAAAGAAAAACTGCTGTGTTGAACTCAAGTGTAAATATGAAAACAGATAACAAAGAGATAAAACAAGAAAAAAAAACAAAGACAATACAGGAAAAAAATACAAATCTGACACAGAGACTTAAAAGATGAAGGCAAAGAAGCAACTTAAACCAACTGAAAGTTTAAAACTTTTACATTCAACTCGATTTGCATTTATTTCTCCCTAAGAATTAGCAGTGTGACATTCGTTGTCATGTCATGTGGTGAAACGATGATTATGCTGATGTTTCATTGGTCAGATCAGTCATGACCAAATGACAGCTTTTTGTCATACTTCATCATTTGGTTGTCTAACTATACTGCTGCTGTACTGAACTTGACCAGGTCTATCAATTTTCCTTCTCGTCATCATTACCATTATTGCTATCATAATCATTTGGTGTAAGGCTGTCGTGTCTGGCTGAGTCTGACCGCTGGCACACCACTGCACTCTTATGTTTTAGAGTGACCAATATGAGAACATGTGAACGGACATCTGCCTCAGGTGCTGTGGGCTGTTTAGCCTGTAATAGCAACCCTGGCACAGACACAGAGTAGGCAGCTGCCCATCCAACATAACCTATAAAACTCCCCAGTCCCATAAACCTTAATACCCAGACTAATGGAGAGCTATGAAGGACATGCTTCCATACACACACACACACGCACACACACACACACACACATCCATGCACATGTACATACAAATGCATGTACACATGCATTCACAAACATACACACACACACACACACACACACACACACAAACACACGCAAGCAGACACACATACACATGTAAATACACATGCATTCACACACACACACACACTTACACACGTACACGCATGCACGCACGCTACCAGAATAATATTGAAGGTCACATACACACACTTACACACAAATACAAACACACACACACACACACACACACACACACAAACATGCAACCTATATGCACACTCATGGGAGCACATACACACATCCATACATTCAAACATATTCCCGCACACACACACACATACTCACTCACTCTATATACCCACACTCTAACATTCACATGCATACAAACATATGCATGTACATACACACACACACACACACACACACTCAAGCAGAGGCGCACAGATACACACGGCATGCCCGATGTGGTAATTGTCTCTCTCTTGACAACTCTCCCGTGAAAGCATTGGACAAGACAAGAGGGAACGCCTTGGGTGTGACACTTCACCACAGGAGCTACCTTTAGCCTTGAGTGCTGTACACTCTGGACCTAATGTGAAGTGACATGCAGCATGGACGCTGCAGGTTTTTTAATAAATCATTCAAACGGCTCAGCCAGGGACTCGGAGGTAATGCCATTCTACTCCTCTATCTCTCAAAGTTTGACTCTTCTCTTTCTCCGTCCGTCCTCTAGGGATGGGCCAAATGGACCCGCGCTCTGGAGCCGCCAACTCGTCGTCTCCATTATCAACCTCAGGCAAATCCATCAGAAACGCTAATGATACGTCATACAGATACAAAACACCACTTTGCCACTTTATTTGTTTATTTATTTATTTATTTTTATTTTATTTTTCCCCCACCTCCTCTTTTTTGTGTGGTTTTTGCAAAGTGGACTTAGGTACATTGTCTGTCTCCAGAGCCTCACAAAGTGGCCTAATGTGAATTTAATGACCTGGAGCTGCACAGATGACAGGAACACAAGGTGAAGGTGACAACCTCTGTTCATGTTCTGCATTTTTTTCCTCAGTTTTATTAAGGGAAAACACACCACTGACCATTATCCATCAGTATATATTATGCAGAAGGCCAGCAAAGTATCCCTGGGTGACTGGAAGATTTGAGCGTAACACGGGCAAAGAAAGAAAAATACTCTCTATGTATTATCTGTCAAAGATTATGCTGTTTGTATCAGAACCAGGCAGTAAAAAATCATTCTCATTCTCATTTGACAACACATTAAACGACTAAAACGAAGACATTTACAGTTTATATTTATATATTTAAAGGAAGTTCTTATCCAGAGTGACTTTCATTTGGCTGATACAGTTTCTGCAAGCACAGATTTCCAAGGGAAAAGAAAAAGAAAGAGGGGCGGGGGGCTGGGGGGATGTTTTCACAAAGGATTAATAAGAATATATCAAACACTGGCAGGTTTTTAAAGGACATTTCTCCGTGCACAAAGTACACGATTTTGGGAATCGTTTGAAATAAAAAGACCATCCGTTGATATCTATAGACCATCCTTTGTTTTGAAATGTTGTACTTAATACATTTATTAATATGTATATACAGACACTGAATCATTTTGGCCATTAATGATTCAGTTGCTTTAAACTGCGTAAGCTGAATATTGAGATTTCTGGAAATGTATCCATGTCCCATCTGACAGCTGATTTAGTCACAGAAATGCCCTACTGCAGGGAGAAAAAAAAACAACTCTGTAGTTTTCTGTAAAACTGTAAAATATGTTTATAAATCTCCATTCAGTGCTAGGCAACGGGTCACAACACATAATGTAACCCTAACAACCAGCAAGTGCCTTTTGTCTTTGTATGGTTTCTAGGGGCCAGTCAGTAATAATCATATATTACATCTGAGGCAATTTTAAATGGGACAAACACTTATTTACTGCCAACAAAAACTCTTTTCATACTAATGACAGGAAACCAGGCCGTACCAGAATGCATCTCTTTTTCAACTAAGATTTAATTAAAGCTTAAACTAATTAGTCCATTTACTCAATTACAGGACATTAGCAGGTTAAGGGCCTCATTTGTCTGCTTTGGAATTTCTGCATAAAGTGTGTCTGGGTGTTTCTAAGCTGATTTACTGGTCCCAGATCCCAAAAACTATCATCCTGGGCCTTAAATCAGGAGAGAGAGAGAGAGACAGAAAGAGAGAGAGAGAGAGAGTCAGTCTCATTTTGAGCAAAGACTAAGGTCAGAGATCACAGACTACCTCACTACTTTTCAGTCGCGCTTACAGAAAAGCTGGTTATTTTCCAGTGTTTAAGAGCTATTGACCTTTGTGTGTTACATCTCACGGCAACGGTCACATTGATTTATCAGTGAAACGCACAGAACAGAAAAAACACTACAGTGCAATACTAACTGCAGCTCTAATTAACTCAGGGAAAAACCATGACCTAACCTAAATCAAAAATTATTGTTCTTTTTTAATTCAATTCTGCCAAGTGTAAACATGTATCACAAAGCAAATATTGACACAAACTTACAATTTGTCTCAATATATCCTCAACCTCCCAAACAAGAAACAACGTAACCGAGGACAACAAGACAAAATCCATCAATAATAAAGCAATCCAACGCACAATGTAAACAAACACATATTTTAATCAGAGATATCATTCTGGGGTCCGCTCTGATGGAGTGTCAGGGGATAATGGCTAATCCAGGGTGACACTGACTGTAATTTGTCAATCCCAGCTGTTTCGGAGAGGCATTTTGATTCTGAGGCGGTTTTACGGGGGTCGGTCGCCGCCGGTCGTTTGACACGTGTAAAGGTCAGTTTGATGGAGGAGTGTGTGTGCCCAGAGTCAGAACACCTGCTTGGCCCCGGCATTTGGGCCTGGGTCTGCCCAGCATGCCTGGCTGATGGTAATGGACTCACAGCAGTCCAGCCTCCAACAGTTATTTCAGGCGTAATTCAGCCATTAACATTTCATTAATGTACTGTCCTACTGCTAGTCTGCCACCCAGGCCTCACGCTATTGATGAATGCAGCGTGTGTGTGTGTGTGTGTGTGTGTGTGTATGTGCGTGCGTGCGTGCGTGCGTGCGTGCGTGCGTGCGTGCGTGCTTGCGTGTGTGTGTGTGTCAGGGAGGAGGCAATGGCACCACTCAAGGTGGAGGTTTACTTATGCTGTGTGTGTGTGTGTGTGTGTATGTGTGTGTGTGTGTGTGAAAGAGAGAGGGAAAGAGAGAGAGAGAGAGGGAAAGAGAGAGAGAGAGAGAGAGAGAGAGAGACAGAGGATGCTTAAAAGGGCAAGAGAGACAAACCAAAAATGCTGAAGAGTTTGTCAGTTTCCTCTGATATAAATATACATTTTTATACATTGTGTACACACCATACGCAGATTGCACATGAGGCACATTCCGGTTTGTATAGTATAAATGTCAATATGCTCTGTACATCTATGATACATCTGCACATAATGAAGGAGAGATGAAATATAAAATGTATTACTATGATGAAGGTGCCTCACAGATTACTGTACAACCACAATAAGCCGTAACAAGCTCTATCTCTGTCTCTTTTACATACACAAACACACACACACACACACACACACAGAAATCAAACTTAGGATAAATTCTACTGTGCTATGGGATACACAAATACAATCCAACAAGGAACATTTTTACATAATTTTATAATTAGCAAACTATGTTTATTTAATGCGCTCTGAATACATCAGGGTTAACTAGTTGTGTGTAATTATTGCTAATTAATTGCAGAATAAATATCAATTACTTTGTGTGAGCCTTTATATTAATATGACGGGTAAACACGTAAATAACTATTATCAATTATGGTTTTCTAATTAAGCTTTCTGGCCCCATTGTTGCAATATATTGCTCACTTCAGCATTATTAATCACAGAGAAAAAGGACACCCATCACTTGAAACAATGATTGGTATATTAGATAAAATTATATTAAGAATGATTATCTCTTACTGATAACCTTTGAAATTGTGTTCTTGAACAATAATGAATATTATGTAGTCACACATATCTCACGGATAAAACATATGAATATGTCTGTCTGTAAAAACAGACGTGGATTAAAAATTGTCCAATACACCAACGTGGACTATAAAAATAGAGGTCTCACAAGTTGAGAATTCTAGAATAAAAAACAACAACAAAAGAACAACAATGGAGAGTCCATAAAGTACTGGGGCATTTTTCAGAGAGTCAAGGACAAACTGAACATCATTGGCAATCAGGCTTCTTTCACAAAGGCAAATTTAATTGTGTCCTTTGGATTCAACTTAAAGTGAAGGTATAGCGATCATATGGTGTCCGTTAGGAGAAAAATAAAAGCCATAACTCTTATCTGGTCTGTGTAAATGATAAATGCTCTCACTTATCATCTCTGTGTATGATGTATGAGTTGGAGACCAATAATCAACGTTTAGTTGCGGCCATATGTCCACACATGCTTGCCAAACAGTTAGGTACAAGGACTCGTAGTGTTGAGGTAAGCTTCCAAAAACTGATCGGTGTGAAATGGCTGGTGTTCGCCAGCGAAACTGTTCCAATCAAGACCATTAGAGAACATGGCACTGAATCTAAATGGATTTCGTTATCTCCAAAATGTGTCTGAGTTTTGTTTTTTGTTTTTTCTTCTTTCTTTCTTTTTTTTTTTTTCCAACAAAAAAGGATTTTGTGGTGAATATGTATTTTTATTCATTTGAATGTTTTAATTGCTTTGTTTGTTTTTAAACATTCATCAGAAACCATAATTATATTGATATTAATCAGCAATTCCTACAATCAAGATAAGAAACCAAATCATTTAAAATTATGAATACACAAAGAAAAGATGGCCAGGTTGTTCTGTTTATTGTATCATTTTAACAGAAGCCAATGCAAATAAAACATCAGCATGAAACTGAATTCCTTTCCATCTGTCTAAAGGAGTAAGAGGAAGGTTTCAACCCTTCTTTCTTTTTCTTTTTGGTTTTGTCAGTGGTAACAGAAAAAGTGTAAAAATACTTATTAATTTGGCAGTTGAGAGGAAGAAATGCACTTTGTTTCGATTTCAGAAAACAGTGAGTCATAACTGATGAGAACAGTAACATGTTTGCACTTCAACATAAAAATATAAATTATTCTCTTAATTCAAACAAATATAAACAAAAAAACAAACAAAATTAACCACATAAACCTAATTACACAGTGCTGTTTTTCAGTGAGAGTTGGCGACTTTAACAAAGACACCCCAGTCTGGGTTTGAACTTCTAGGAAAATGTCAATTCCTGTTTACATCGAGAGCCGTTTGACAAACAATGCCAAGCCGGGCTATCCACCATCTAATCAACACATCACAATACAGCTACATCAGCCATGCATTCCCCTTCTAATGGCAGGCCAAAGTAGTCTGATGACTGTATAAACGCTGTTTGAGAAGCATATGCTTTCAGCATTGTTCACTGTGAGACGGAGCGTATGCCCTTGAAATGTTCTGGCTGTCTAGAGTTATTTAGAACGTGTTCCCAAATGCAGTACGCATGCCAAAATTCCAACAGCAGTAGCATTAGAAGATTGGTTTTGTAAAGCGCTGACAGTACGTCTCTTGGACATTTGCGTGGAAGGTAAACAAAACAGCTGCCCGCCGGTGCCAAAGCCGCAGCCCAAAGCAGCCCCATCTTCATGTGAGTGTTGCCAACATTTAGGGAAATTTCAAACTGTTTGGACAGCCACAAAGTGCAGTCAATCTGGCTCAAAAACACAATTTCACTTCTGCTTGCATTTCTACAGACCAAATTATTTTTTTCTCTTTTCAAGAACACTTTAACTTATATATAAATATCTCAAACTGAGTAATTGACAAATATTTTCTATCAGAAGTAAATTTAACTGTGCTACGTTGGATTTTTTGACTTCACTTCATCTGAAGGTGGGTCGTATGGTATATACGTAGAGGAGACATTATCTTGAGAACATGTCTTCAGTATATTATAAATCATAAATATCATCATAGCACATGATCAAACCAAACATTTACCATGATAAAATTAGGTTGCTAATTTAATTAGAATAAATTTCTCTCTTGATTTTTTTTCTGGTTAGTTGTGTTTAATTCATATTTTTGATTGTGATTTGCTTATCTAATAAGACGTTGCTGCCCTCTTAGATAAGTGTCTTTTCAAATAGAACGACACTGATTTCAGCGCTAATTTCTCCCATGTGACTGTTGCTCGTTTTACAGTAAAATAACCAGAGGCAGGGTGACATCCATTAGCTGGAAGAAGACAGTTCAATAGTGAGCAAACTTCAGCACACCTCAAGAAAAAAATTTATCTTTTGCTGGCATTTTTTTTTTTTTTTTTTTTTTAGATCAGGAGGGAACTCCAACAATTATCCAGAACGTTCCATTTGAAGCAAAGCAATTGACACAAGCCTAAACCAAAAAAGGTCTCTTTTTTTCTCTCTCCTAATAAATATCTCCAACACAGTGTCTGTTTGATCTTCTATGGAGGTTTCTGATACTCCCAATGAATCTCAGCTGGTCCAGATGTGAGGCCTGCGTGAGGAGGTTTTGGACTGGTGGCAGGGCTAACATGTGGCATCTGAGACTAGCTCAACACAAGGCCTCCAACACAGCCAACGTTGGAGAGACAGGAATGCTAATCATTAGCTAATGTGAACATATGTGACAGAGGGAAACAGGAAGTAATGGAAAACACATGTCCCCGTTTCACACTTTATTTACTGCTTAATCCACCCTCCTGCCAAGGCCATGAGAGCCCCCCCCCCCCCAAAAAAAAGGAAAAAAAAAAGAAAAATGAGACGTTTCAGCAAAGGTAGACACGTTTAAAGTTTGAGGCTTTGATGAAGGTAGCCAAGGCTTTCATGCCGTTTTAAACATACTGATTCTGTTACAGCGTGGGCGGCAGACTCAGATTTTCCTCTGACTGTTCACTAAGTTTTGCTGCGCCTCCTCACCAAGTTTAATAAGCTCAAACGTTCCCAACCATTTTAGGTGATGCTAATTTGTTTACTTTTTATAGCACTGTTTGGCCAGGCAGCACAGTTTTTTTTCCTTCCTCTTCTTCCACTTACTTCTTTGTCTTCGTCTTCTTCCTCTTTTAACGAACTATCAAAGTGCCCTTTGTTAGCAACTTGTGAAGCGTTGTAATTTCTGGAGTTGAGAAGTTAAGTTTATGAGTGAAAACCTGGGTAAGACCAGTATAACTCATCTCTCTCTCTCTCTCTCTCTCTCTCTCTCTCTCTCTCTCTGGCCGCATGTCACATGCTTGTTGCTTTGAAGCTGGGAATTAATGATGGACTAGAATAGTGCCCATTTTACGGAGCAAGGGAATGACCTCTTTCTAATGGTACATTGAGAATGTCATCTGTCTGCTACATCTAATTATGTGAATCGAGCAGTTTGAAAAGTATCTTCAGGCTGTTTTGGAATAAAAGGGACATTTAAATGCAGAGTGCCTTGGAAAATTACAGATCCTTCAAAATACTTTTCCACAAGACACATTGCTTTTTTTTGACTCATGCAGTCACTCCGCTACAACTCATCACATTAATTTCATGCTAGGACGGCAACTCGTGCCTGGTAAGTTCTGTCTAACTGAAAGAAAAAAAAAAAGAAAAAAAAAAGAAGGTCAAACTTTATAGCATCCCCATTTTGGACATAAACGGAGCCTCTTATCCGCAAAGCAAATCAGAAATAGTAAAATCTGGAACAGTAGAACGGTTGTCCTGAAAATAAATCTCTAGACGTGTTAGTTATTGGCCATTTTTTAGGTCTTTTTTTGTGTGTGTGTGAGAATGGGGGTGAGGGAGTGGGGGGCCCTAGTCATTCAGTGAAAAGAATTAGCATAAAACTGATGTCAATAGAGCAGTCGTGGCTTCCTGTTTTGTTGTTTGCTGGGGCCAGAAGTAAAGCCATGTCATTTTCCCTCTCTTTCTCCACCCCACTGGGCAGATCGATAGGAAGCAAAACCCTTCCGATGAACCGCAGTCCCCGCTCTTTTTCAGCCAAAGCATTCATCAGATAGGACACAATGCCCCGGACTATTGTAGGGGCCAAAAAAGAAAGACAGAGTCAAATAAACACACGAAATGAGAAATAAAATAGTCAATTTTAGAAGGGAGTTAAGGAATGTAAGTTTTTATTTACTTGTAATTTCTTGAGCTGCGGACTGTACAAAAAGCCTAAGAATAGTGAATCTATGTAAAGAGGAATGTCCTATTGAAATTAGGAGAAAATATATACATTATTGTGTGTGTGTGTGTGTGTGTGTGTGTGTAAGAGAGAGAGAGAGAGAAAGAGAGAGTGGGTAAGTGAGTTTACCCAGGGAAAATGATCTCCTGCATGTCCAATTGACACTTGTATTTGTTCGGTAACATTATTCTGTGCATACCTTCCAAAACTTTCTTGACGATTTCGCATAACTGGAGCAATTTGTATTTACGCACATCCCTGTCTCACTCTTTCTCTTGCTGATTTTTGCTTTCTAATTATTTTCTGATTGCTCATTACATGCACTGTCCAGAATCTTGCTATTATGTAAACAAGGCATTTCTGCATCTGGAGATGAAACAAATTGTTGTTTTGTCTTTCTTGGTTTTTTTGTGTGTGTGTTCTCCAATATGAGAGAAGGATCTTCCTTCTCTGTAATTACAAAGGTTTGTCTTCAGGAGTTTCTGTAAAAGAACGTAGAGAAGGCAGAGTGGCTAAAGCCACATGTATTCATTACACCCCCCCCCCCCCCCCCCCAGTCCTCTAGATACCCACCCCTCCCCCCCGTCTCTTAGGGGTTATGATGTGTGGATGAAGGCTCGTTCCCATGCAGTAATGACTGTATACCAAGATTTCCAGGGCCCGTTCATGACAATCCTATTTTCTCTGTAATTTCATGGTTGTCTTCTTGAATGAAGATATTGGCTGCTCTGAAGCAGGAGGTCAGAGTCTCCTGCACCATTTCAGTATTGTTCCGGAGTATGTTTCCTTTCAGTTGATGAAAAGTAATTCATCATTTACACCCCTGAATTCTGCCAGGTTTTTTTTTTCCCCCCTCTCTCAGTCTGTCTCTCTCCCTCTTTCTCTCTCTCTCTCTCTCTCTCTCTCTCTCTCTCTCTCCCTCTCTCTCTCTTTCTTTTTCACTCTCTCTTTTTTGTAACAACTTTTTTTTCTTTAGTCCCTGTGGTACCTTATGCTGGTGAAGGAGATAAATAGGTCCAATACCGTGGCAGGCTGGTGCTCCTGGAGGCAGGTTAGGCCTCTCAGGCCCAGACTTGGGCCTTTGTCGTGATGGAGTTTGTCACCTCTCTACCTCTGGAAGTCAAACCCTGTCCACTCAGGCATCTTTCCACATCCCCAAAGTAGCTTTGGCACTCGACGGGGCATGTGAGCTTAAAATTGATTTTTTTTCTCCTTTCTGAGATCTGCCAAGTTCCCCCCAGGGACGTGCTTGACAGCCAGGAGTCTCCTGGCCAATCACGACACAGCACATGGGTGAGTGACACCTTGGGAACGTTTTCTCCGCCTCCTCCCGCCGCAGGGGCCAGAGGTTTCTGACACGTCGAGAGAGGGGTTGTTGTTGCTAAGAGACTGGCGTTTTTTGCAGAAACCCCTCTTTTTCCCAGACCTTGGCCTCTCTCTTCGTTTTTTTTACTCCACCAGAATAAAATTAATCGACTCAAGGGCTCCTGTTCAACGCCATTCCCACCCCCACCCCCAGTCCCCAAAGCCCCCCCACACCAAACTCTCTTTTAATTGTGTTTCAGTTCATCTCCGTTTCCTTGTTCTGAAGTTCAAACATCAGGAGAGGACTTTTGGCATGGTTCTCTTTCCGCTTTAATATGCTGTCTGATGGGAGTTACAGACGATGTGAGATTTCTGTTCCCTTCACGTTGTCTGGACTGGCAGGACGGTGAGGTTGTCTCAAACTCTGAAGGGCCAGCTATGAGGACAGATTAAAACCACCGATTCAACCTCACATGGTCTTCACTAGTCTCGGTAGGTGTCAAGAGTCTAATCAAAATGGTTTTACCAGCAGTTCGTAGAAAGGAAATCCAGCAGGGACGTAACCATCGAATCTGATAACCTCAGCTCATCAAAGCATCAGGTCTCCGGCCAGTCTCTGGAGTAATCTCTCTCGTTGTTAAAACCCCATTCAGACTCAGATGAGGTAATTCTCAGGTCCTCTTAAATGCCCTGAGAAAGATCATTAACGACCTCCACTTTCATTCAGACTTTAATCTCGGGTTATGTCTCTGTCACTGCTTTTGCACTGTACTTTGACCAACTTTTTCGTTTATAGATTCAGGCCTTGAGCCAGTAAGGGTCATTTTATTAATCATTAGTTTAACTAGGACCTTGGCAGAAAAAGAGTACTTCATCTTACCTTACGAGATGATTCAGCTGAGTAAAACAAAGGTAACAGGGAAATTACTGTTATTACAGTTTAAATTCAGCTGAAATAATATCTGCAAAAGTGTTGACTGATTCACAGGCTTAGCTCTGGCAAAGAAAAAAAAGACAAAATCTTTTCCCTCTAGATGAAAGGCTTTTTCAGTGCTGTTCTCTCTCACCTATGACTTCGGCCAAGGGCTACAACCATCTTTCCCTGTCCAATACACACACACACAAACACACACTCCTTCTCTCTCTCTCTCTCTCTCTCTCTCTCTCTCTCTCTCATCGACTGGAAAGCAGTAAGTCTGTGTCTTATTTTTCTTCATTTAACAATTTTCCTTTCTGTCTTTCATCTGATGAAAATATGCTTATGCCCTCAGCAAACAAACAAACACACAGTTGCCACATCGTGCACATCGCTGCCTGGGAGCCACTGAGCACCCAGGTGGCATAGACAGGGGAGGGCAGACGCTCCCGAGTTAGCTGTGTGAGAGCCAATCATGTGTGTTAGTGCATTAAAGAAATACACGCACAGATGGAGGGGGGAGGGAAAAGGAGTAATCAGGGAAGAGAAAGATTTGCCTTTTCTAGGAAAAAAAAGTACAATTAAAACATCCTTAAGCGATACATTTGAATTAGAGGAGGGTCTCTCTGGGCAATGTCCATGTGTTTTTTAACACAGCCAACAGTCGTCTCCTCACCTTCCTCATCTGAGTCTACCTTAATCCACAGAGAAAGAGGTCAGAAAGAGAGAAGGTGACCATCTACAGCAAAAGTGAACCCTCTAAAAGTAAATTCTCCAGACTCTTTCCTCAGTCTCTGTGACGTTTAATAGGTGGAGTGGATGGTGAAGTCAGAAATGTAAAAGGAAGGTCTTTTTTTTTTTTTTAGATTGAGACTTTGCTCTCACGAGCCAACAAATGACTGAATAGATTTTCATTCAGCCTATTAGGATTTCTTTTACAAACATTTACATTGGTTTCTGCTGCAGTTTCTATTAGCTTGGCGGCGAGTTAATGGTTGCTGACTGGTTGGATCATTACTAATGATGTGTGGATGGACGTTTCTTTCGCTTTGCAGTATACACAGCGAAATCCAAAGGAGTTGGAAGGACAGAAGCTCAATATCTCTCTCCTGTGATGGGGAAAGCAGGTTTACTCACGGGGACCACAAAATCCACCGTGAGAGCTCATAAGGAGCGATAAAGAACTGCTCAATGGTCTGTCAGTTTCCACATGTGACTCCCAAATATACTCAGAATCCATCTCCCACATGTCTTCTCTATATGGATGCCTTGGTACATTTTCTTGTTTTCGCTGCAGATCAAACCCTTAAAATTCCTTTTGAAATGCATTAGCCTGTATGGCGACTGGAGTGCTGCCTGGACAGATCCTCTACCTATAAATAGACAGCATCTCTCCAGGCAGCCAATCAGAAGGCCAGGGTGTGGGATACGGATTTGTCTAAGGAGAAAGTGGCGCTACCTGTTTATTTGGGCCGTGCAGATCGGCTGTAGCAGGTAAATCATTTTCTACCACGAGCGAAAGCGGTGGGCCAGAGGGATTTCAGGAGACCTGGCACCCGACAGGGTCTGGCCTCTCCCTGGGAGGCCTCAAATCCATGAGATGCCCATTCGATTTCTAGGCTGCTGGGTTAGCTGTCCCCCAATAGCCAAATCATTTCATACATGATTGGTTTTACACCTTCTGGAGTGTAGTGTGAAAGCTGTTTGGAGCTCATTCACTCACCTCAACCTCTGAGGAGAGAGGTACTTACTGTCACAAGAAAAGGACTGAACTGCACTGGTTGGCTGTTACAGTCTGAACTCTACGGAACATTCCAGAACCTGCTGGAAAGCGCCCCTGACTTGGAAGGTGATAAGTCGAAAAATTCTCAAATCAATTAGAACGCTACCGTAAAGGAAAGCCAGGACAAACTGGGTCAGGTAAAGTTGAGAGCATGTGTGTGTGTACCTCATCGTTGACGAGGTCAACATAATCCATGTTATCTGTGTTCTGCTTTATTACATCAGCTAGAATATGAGACACAATGAAAAGCCAAAATCATTTTTCTCAGAACTGAAACAGCTTTTCAGCATGCCAGTTGTCAACATCAGTATCAAAACCTTACATTCAAGAGGATCCCGAATTCAGATTTAACAAAATATTTCTCTGTTGCAAAAAATGTTTGGGAATATTATTTAAAAATTTAAGTGTATGGAAAGCTTGGATTTTCCACACATTCTTGCTGAAGTTTCCCACTTCTTAAACAAAAGAGGAATAAAATAAGGGAAGGCATATCTGAGATACAGCTCAGCACCCCCCCCCCTCTCTCTCTCACCCTCTCTCTTACCCTCTCTCTCTCTCTCTGTCTCTCTCTCTCTCACCCTCCCTCTCTGTCTCTCTGTCTGTCTCTCGTATGCGATGGATAGCTGTGAACTTATTGAAGCCTTTTGCTGTCCCGCGGTAACTGATGATTCTGATAGCTTTATAATTGGTGTGGCCCGGTTCTCCGCCTCCGTTTGGATACCCTCCCTGTTCTATCTGCTGCAGCTGTAACTTAAGGGAGGAACCCCATTCCTCTCCATACAAAGATAAAAAAATGTCTCTCTCACACACACACACACACACACTCCTAAGTTTCTTTCATCATTATTCAAAAAATTAGTTTTTAATGCAACGAGTAGTTCCAATCATGTATGGGCCTGCATGTGCTTGATACTATCATAATTACAATTAGATTACATTACTGCAATCAGAGAAAGAGGAATCGTTAAGAGAAAGAATATAAATTGCTTTAGTTTTACAAGTACTGAGCAAGCAAAAAATTTGAATTAATCTCCTTTTAAACGTTTCCTTTCTTGGAGAATTGCAAAGCATGCTACTTTCTTCTAGGCCATCAGTACGAATTAACAGAGAAGTATGAATTTTCGGGGGGGGGGGGGGGGGAGCAGTTAAACTCTTAAGGGCTTTTTTTGTTTGTTTGTTTGATTTATTTATTTATTTTTTATATTAGTAACAATATATTCGCATAAGACTTTGCAGGCACTTCTGATGCAAACTTGCCTGAAAAGAATTCATTACCCTCTGTTCATTAAATTCTGTTCAGATCACTACGTGTGTGTGTGTGTGTGTGTGTGTGTGTGTGTGTGTGTGTGCATGTAGGAGTAGGGGAAGTTGAGCTGTTTAATCCAACATTACGTCTAAAAATAGAATCAGTTCAACAGGTAGATATCATGTTATTTTAAACCACAATATATCAAAGCTACACTGGAACCAACTGAAAAACAGCACCATTTGTTTGTTCCCCAGTTACTATTAATATTACAGTGACAAAGTCCTAGTGTTCAACATTCATATCAGCCTGGGCAAAAACGTAACATTACCTTTGACATTACAAATCAGTTGTTGGCTAACTGGTATTTTTCATTTTCAGGCGGATATTGTTGTTACAGTAATAATGAAAAAGTATTCATTTTCTGCAGATGGAAACAATACTTACATTTAGGAGGCAATCACACTTTGGTGTGGCCATTTTCTCTCCTTCTCAAATTTCTATGTAGAACCACAATGTAAGATTAATCTTTTCTTCTAAATGACCATGTAATGTACTGCATAATGTATCAGAGACAATTATGTTTGTTTCTTTTTGTTTTGTTTTTTTTTCCCTCAAGTGTCAGAATATTGATTCATATTCAACATACTAAATTCCCTCAATTCCCCAACTCAGCAATAATAATAATAATAATAATAATAATAATAATAATAATAATGATAGTGGTAATAGTCTTTTATTCATAAGAGAACTGCATTGTAATGTACAATGCAGAATCACATGTATAAAATATTAAAAGAGCACTCAACAGCCCAAATGTCTTAAAGATTATTAATGTAAATCTTTGTTATTATGTGAAATCATTAATGTTGATATGATTTCATTTAGTGCTTACATGTGCAGTGTAATACAGTATTAGACTGTATCGACTGTATTTCTCTACAAACTCTTCTACAGTTTAGTCAGGGTCTGTGGCTGCAGTGACTGATGGCTAAAGTTGTTTTTCTAAATATATTTGGGGAGAAGCAAAGAGAAGCATGTGGTGGCTTTGGGCTGTGTGTGAGAGCAGGTTCAATAGCACTCTTAATCAACCATTAGGAGGAAGTGAAGATGTTATGAGTTGGCGTCGTGGCCTTTGTTCGGTGTCTGTCATGGCATCGACTCTCCCGACAAAGCTACAATGCATGACGGATCAAAGTAATTAAAGTCCCAATCATTCTCCTTCCTCTGCTCCGTGTCCCGTCAGCCAGAGCCTCCACTCTCTGTCCCTTATTGATTTCCTCCTTACTATCAGAGCATGACGCTTAAAGAGTGGGTGGAGGGGTGGGGGAGTGGGAGGGGGTTGGGTGATGAGGGGGAGCGGGAAAATATTTTTAATAACTTTGCTTGCAGAGATAATAGGAGTCACTGATGTTTGACCATTAATGAACAACGTTCCTCTGTAAGGAGACCATGCTTTATTCTTCTCTTAGTCAGGTTCACCGCGTCTCTCTCTCACTGTGTCTCTCTCTCTCTCTCTCTCTCTCTCTTTCTCACTGCCCTCACTCAAGTCTATCACTGAAATGAATCAGTACTGTATTAGAGGCATCGACGACTCTCTGAAGTTAAAAAAAAAAACACACACATTCCTGACTTCAGCAGTTAATGAGTATCATAACAGAGACTGGCCTATCACACCAGTGGACAAACACTGCAAAAAAAAAAATGTAGTTTTGAGAAGAAGTATGGGATGTTATTCAGAGGATGGATGGATAGTGCTGGTACTTTTTAATTAAACAACAGCCAGGCTGTGGGTACAACACCAGCAGAAGTTCAGAGGCTGTGCTTGGATAGTTTTGATTGAAAGCATTGAGAGTGAGTGTACACACTGAAAGGATAAAACTTCAACCGCACCATCCCATCTCCTTAAACTTCTTCTTTCATTTTGGAATTCCAGTAAAAGAAAAAAAAAAAAACTTCGCCATCTCACGTAAATCCCAGAGATTTAAAGACTTGTCTGGTTTCGAAACTTATAGGATGGTGAAATCATTATCAGCTTAATTCCCTCTGCCGTCTACAAGTGTGGTTTGACGGACAACTCAGGGGTGTGTTCAAAGTACCTTTATGTGTCTATGTCTCTGTGCATGTGTGTGTGTGTGTGAAACATTCACAGGCCTCTTCAGAATCCTGAAAAGATCGTTTTAACCTCTTCCGTGAGTTACACACTCCACCCAGCTCTCCTCAAGTACTGACAATACTTCATTGTCACATCAGGAGGGTTCTGTGGTAATAGGGGGGGAGTAAGCCCTCCGAAGCTCGCTCTCTCTCTCTCTCTCTCTCTCTCCTCTGATGAAACGTACATGGTGAAGTCTCCCTGTTCGCGCGTATGATTAATGTGTCACACATTCAAATGCCGTATTAAGTAATCCCATCCTTCAGGCTTTCGCAGCCTCCACAGGTATTAGCTTAGAGAATAATCCTAAGCTATTTGGGAGTGGGGTTAAAAAAAAAAAAACATATAGTGAACTGGCACGTGGTGTTTTAAATTCGACGCGCCTAGTAGGTGTGATATTCAGTTGTTGAAGTGTGTTAAGATGGAAACCAGGGGGAGGCCCAGAACCTGACTGCTCCATCACAGAGCTCTGACGGACGACCATGGCAGACGCCGTGACAGTGTCTCTCCACTCTCCTGATGTTATCACTCTATCAGTAGGTAATACAGACATACGTTGAATCAATCCAACACCTGAAGAGTGTAGTTTATGATAATGGATTTGTATTTGTGGTGATGGGACTTCATACTTTAAACTCTAAGAAATGTCGAGTTATTTTGTATTTTCTGAGACAATGTAGAAGTTAAAGAACACTTTTTATGTTCCATATCATTACTGTGTGGAATGACTGAGTCATATTAGCTGTAATACGTGAACACATGGTCTCAACAATCTCGAAGAGCAGATAAATAATCTCCAGTGTTATGGATCAAGACATAACAGGGCTACTGGGGGCTCCTGCCCTCTGGCCAATGTTCTCAAATCTGTCTGGATTCGCCAGGAAAAAAAAAAGAAAAGAAAAGAAAAGAAAGAAAAAATGCCACAGGATATTTTTAAAATGTCTTTTACTACCAAACACACACACATACACACACACACAAAGACTGTGTGAGGTCAGGGCACAGCCCTGGTAAAACACGTGAATATGATGAGAGAGTCAAAGAGCCAGAGAGAGAGGGAGAGAGAGACAGAGAGAGAGAGAGAGAGAGAGAGAGAGAGAGAGATGGAGGGGTAGGGATCCATAGGGCATCTGTTGGCTAGGTGAAAATGTGCGGGCGAATTGCACACACTCAGGGCTTGAGTATATAGCAGATGAGACGTATCTCCAGGACAAAGTCTGCCTGTGTCAGTGTGGGCTCATTGTGTGAGTACATATGGTCTGCCCTCTGTCACTGCGGCTTTATTCTCTCACCTCGGGCTAGAGCCAGTCTCCACACACACACACACACACACACACATGCGCGCGCGCACACACACACATACACACACACTACTTCAATTTAGCCCCTCACATCATTACTCATATATCACTGACCACTCCCCAAATCCTTACTCAACATTCTAACACACTTAGTTTTACATAACAGCAAACCTATGAATGAAAACAGCCGTGCACGCTCTGCCAATAAATATAAGCGGCCTATTGATGGAAAGTTATATGGTAAGTTATCTCCTTGCTATTTTGGGAATAAAGAGATCATAGAGAAAAATTACATGATAACTCACAGCCATGAAGCTCAGTGAAGAGGTCTTTGTATTATATTCAGTGTTATTTTGGTATTCGTAAGACGGTTGGGGTTTCGCAACCTAGGGAATAAATCAAAATGACATTCAGAGTTTTTTCGTCCTGGCTTAATGCGTCTGAGAGATACAAATCAAGCTCTTTTTGCCGTTTGAAAATCTTAATGCAGTGTACTTTGTTTCTGACAATAAAAGGTGAGGTGGATTACCACAAAGAGGCGTTTCCTGAGCTTTATTCATTTTTTTTCTTTCCTTCCATCTCTGAAAGCTTAGCTCAAATTGTGATGAGCATATCTGCTCGATTGGATAATTCAGACATGGACCAAAGCTTACACCTGCTTGGGGGAATTAGGCTGAGGCTGTAATGAATGTTTAAACCTGTCAAACAAATGAGATAACCACATTCAGAACCTGCTCCTCTGCTCGACGGCTTCATTCCATCCGAGAGGAGCCCGCATCACACCTGCGTATAGGGTAGACCCTGCCCCGGGAGGAGGAAAAAGAAATAAAAAAAAAGAGAGAAAGAGAGAGAGAATAGGAGAGAGGAGGGAAAAAAGGCCCCTCAGCTCAGGGCAGTGAAGCACAGTCAAAAGCAATTAAAAAAAAAAATCTGATGCAAGGTCGTGGGGATCAGGTCGTACACCCCAGACTGATACTATGATGGTTCCAAAAAACACCGGGACCGCTTCAACCCCACCCCCCACCCTCGCACCCTCCCTCCCTAACCCATTACTCACTCCCCCCTTCACCCTCTCTTCCACTTTTTCCTGCATGTCAGAGGGAAGGAGTGATGAGCAAGCTTTGCGAAAGACAGTAAGCGGATGTTAACGTCCCACTGAGAGAATTTCTCCAGGTCGAATGGAAAACGTTCTACTAATCATCCACGCGGTGTAAAACGCCAGCTGCGGCCCGTGCTAGGATTATCATTCTCATAGACCTCTTACCGAGCTTTTAGCGTAATGAAAAATCTGCTATAGCCTAGGGAAAAGGCAGCGGGCTGATAAGAAAGAGGAGTGTTTACCAAGAAGCAGCGTCGGTGCAAATAGAACAGGTTTTCTCTTCTTCTGTGATGTAAAAATCATGAAGAAGCCATTAAGACAGAGAGAGAGAGAGAGAGAGAGAGAGAGAGAAGCCTAGAACAGAAAGGCAGGGTAGAGAGAAAAAAAGGAAATAAGAAGAAAAAAAGATCAATGTATCTGCACGTTTCATTTGCATCGCACAGGCTCATTAGTTTAACATTTCTTCCAACCTTCTGTCCCACACTGGAGTGTGATCTGTTCCTCTATTGTTCTGATTTTTTTTTTCTGATTTCCTCATGTCTTAATGCTGAATACACAATGAAGTGGCATAAATGTAAAAATAACATAACTGTGCACACTGTCTATTGATGTTTCTCCTGTGGTGTGTGCACCTTTTCAATAGAGTGGAAATAAATGTTTTCAGAGAGAGAGAGAGAGAGAGAGGGAGAGAGAGAGAGAGAGAGAGAGGGTCTGATGTTTAATCAGAAGCCTGGAAGAAGAGCTGATGTTCTGAGACCTTTTGGCCTCAGTGCTGGGCTGTTACCTATGGGCTATGGATCTGTGTTAAAGGCCTATCAGTGACATCTAAAAAAGAAAAAACACACACACACACAGACACACACAAACAAACAAACACACACACAGGGTTTTTGTGCCAGACACGGCTAACAAGGGCAATGAATTTAGAAGTCACCGGCAAGTCCCGCTGGACTGCAGCAGTCGTTAGCAAAAGCCATCAGCCCAGCGTGTTTGTCCTGGCGCTGAAGAGAATAAAACAACAACCAAAGAGCAATGCAGTCATCCGACCATAGTGCTGTCTGGGAGCCTGGGAGTTGTCCTAAGGTAGCTGGCACGACCACCTGTTTTTGACCTAAAACAACACCACCAAGGACTGGGCACCTTGAAAAGACCAGGAATAAGTAGAGCTGTTTTATCCACAACTAAGCTAGTCCTAACAAGTGTTAGGTGAAACTGGGCTTTGAAAATACTGAGGAAACAGCATAAAGTTCCATGTCGATGGAGTGATACAAGTTTTTCAGTGAATTTGGTGGGTGCGTGATAGATAACCATGGTTATAGGTTTAAAAAAAAAAGGGTCACAAAGAGAGAGGACAAGTTGAACAACTGTGTCAGTGAAGTCAGTGTTTAAGAATGGAGGAGAAAGCCTCTGTGAGATTAATCTCTCCAAAAAAAGACTCCCAGCACGAGGTCTGAGCATGTTCGTTCTGAGCACGATCAAAGAACGATTAAAAACCGCTCTTTTCGCCCGGGATGAGGCTGACATCACGATCGGTTTGAGACCTGTAGGTTGATATTTCTGTCTTCACCCCGTTCTGCATTTCAGCATTCGTTTTCCAACGAATTTACGTATTTCTCCTCAAAGTGAAGATTATCCGTTTGGTTACGGTCAGTCTTTCCAACAAACAATTGTCAAAAAAGAAAAAAAGAGAGAAAAAAAACAGGGTGCCTTGTTTGGCCAAAAGAGTGGAATACACCCCCCCCCCTTCCACCCCTCACCCCCCTGAGCTGATAAAAAACCCCTCATCCAGATGACACGTCGGTCATAATACTTCAAATGGAAAAAAATTCACTCGAGAGGGTCGACTTTGAATAAGTCCATCAGTCCCAGCAGAAGCTGACCGTACGCAGACTGTCAAACAATGCGACGAAACCCCGGCGAGATGGCGTTTAATCCAATTGGCAGTAGAGCCAAAGTTGTAAACTAATCTATGCATTATCCCAGCTGGCACGGAGTGAGGCTGCCTGCTCGGGAAAACCTGGGTTAAGTGCTGTTTTTGCAGCCAGTGATAAGCACACCAGCCCCTTCTGCGGATGTGGCTTTGCTTTCCATTTTTCTCCCGGGCAATCATTCTTCCTTTACATTTATCAGCCCTACCTGTCTCACAGACCTATTAAAGATTAAGGTCACTCCAAAAGCGAATCTTCTCAGTGCTTAAAACATTTAAAATTCATAAGTCAAGAGGCTTATGCTTTCTTAGCAAGAGACTTCATAACAATGAGAATTCTAATGTTTAATATAAGAATAGCTGACAAGGGTGGAGTTCTTTCTTTTTTTTCTTTCTTTCTTTCTTTCTTTTTTGCTTTTTTTTTTTTTTTTCTTTTTGGCTGTATTTCTCACCATCAAAGTGATATGCCCTTGCAGTTTGACAAGGCAAAGATACTTGTGTTATTTTGCTCGAGGATCTGATGGACACAAATCCGATCCAATCACAGCACAGACATATTTGTACTCATACATACATGCATTATTTTTTTTTCCTTAACACGTACTATTGAGTTTCGCATGTACTTTTAAAAGTAAGATATTAGAAATATAAAGAAATATATCTTTGCCAATGTGCAGATATAAATTCTAATTCGAACATCATAAAAAGCCCTGTTCCATTTATTATTATTTTTTCCAAGGTCTTTCCTCTCTTGTTAAACATTTTTACATTCCAAGTTGAACACTGTCTCTTAAATATTTCGTAACTGTGGTCGTATTTATGAAGCTACATTTGGTGGAAGGCTCTTTAACACTGTATTCATTAAATTTGAGTCCACTGGCCCAGGGCAGCGTATGATTTGGTATACACACTATGTAGACTAATGAAAATATGCTACTGCTTATGATTATATTAGGAGATCACAGGCTATGAAGTCTACGCCTTTAGCAATTACCAACCCAATAATAACCACAATCTCTTTTGTCCCAAAATAAGACATTTATTACGTTTAACTTTAAAGAGTATTAGAAAATAAAAAAGATGTTACTCACTCTCAGTGCTTTAATGCTTTCTTATATATTAATTTTGAAAATAATTAAGTTTTTTTTTTCCTAGTCTTCCTTTGTGGTGTTAAGTGAATAGATTTATGAATACTAGTTTTAATGTTTTAACTGTAGTGCTGTTGTGGATGAGTTGCAGTGAAAACAGAAGCTACACTTGTACCAGGACATGACAGAAGCAAAGAAAGGCAGATTTGGAGGAAAGAAAAAAAGAAGGAACATATGTAAAGCTAATCGTCCATAATGGAGCATTTAGTCATGGAGAACCTTAGGTGAAATGAAAGCTGGGTTTCAGGATTCATCAAGCGCATGCCGACTTCATTATACCACACATCTGGATACCTCTGCACATGTGCGCACACACACACACACACACGCACACACACATACTCACACACAGACCCTCACACACACGCGCACACACACACACACACACATAAACACAAACACACACACACACACACGCATAAACAGAGACTCAACCCTGCCCCCCCCTTCCTTTCTCAGACTGACTGAGTTAATCAGGCCCATTGTGTGTCTGTAATTCTGCGATTTGGATTTGACCATAAAGTGTCCTTATATGACATCCCACAGGTGCAACCCTGCCTGTCTCATACCTCAGAGCTCCTTCAGTCACTTTGCACTTCAGCACAGCCACAAGGTCATTCTGTACCACAACTCTGTGTCAGAGCCTTCTCCGTGCATCTAAAGCCTGTCTGTGGCCTGTCATTGTGACACTGTACTGTAAGTACACTGTAATAAAACAAGAATTTTGCATCCATCATGCGCTGCCCTCTTCTAACAAACACAGTTCCATAGGAACACCGCTCTAATCATTCATTCACGTTTCACTTCCCATTCTTCAATGTCAACACAAATCTGAGCCAAAAAAAGACTTTGATTTTGTTTGATCAGTGCCACAGCTTAAGAAATATTTTGTTATATTCAGTTTATTAGGGTTCAATATTTCTTCAT
The DNA here is from genome assembly GCF_902362185.1 of Chanos chanos. Taxonomy (NCBI): domain Eukaryota; kingdom Metazoa; phylum Chordata; class Actinopteri; order Gonorynchiformes; family Chanidae; genus Chanos; species Chanos chanos. The sequence goes on along the minus strand of NC_044498.1, from coordinate 23,124,448 downwards.
TTTCTCTGTGTTACTAAGATTATAGCGATGATGATGATGATTATCATTCTTCTTCTTCTTCTTCTTCTTCTTATTGTTATTATTATTACTATTATTATAGCCTGTAAATCTGCTCTGCAAGCCTCTCAGGTTATAGGATATTTGTAATGTGTCTGACCAGTTTTGATGGATTTTCTCACAGAGCTGTACAGACTGATGCAGACCCATACGGCAGTGGGCGAGTTATGGCTGGGAGTGTTGGATAAGATGGGGACTGTAAAATGTTACAGTCCTGAGACTAGAGCAGCACTCTCATTCTGTCAGCAAGACAAATATTTTGTGTCTTTATACAGTGAATGCTGGTATGTGTTATGCAACAAAGTTTAGAGCTCTACTTAAAACTATTTTCCATATATCAACAGAATCACATGTAAAATATATACATTTGGCATTGTTTATCAATCTTTAAAACATATCAGTCCCCGGCCAAACTTTCAAACTCAAAGAACTGCCACAATTGGGTTCATTTCAACAACCACACAATAATCTCTACACATATATGTTTGCCAAAATAACTTTTTTTTTTCCCACTCATGTGTCATGTAAGGCGAACAGCATGAAGGTATTTGCCAAACAAACATTGGAGAAGCTTATAGAAATGAGCGAATTTGAGCGGAGCGTTTCGCGGTGAGACGAGGCCGCGCGCACACTCCTCCAGCTGGGTCTCTCTTCTTTTCAGCCTCTCGCACTTTTTTGCCTTCATATGTAGGTCACTGTGTTTATTCAAGGGATCAGGGGAGCTATCTTTCAGCAGTAACAGGGAGGAGGCCAAAGCACGGTCTGCCTGTAAATATGCCAAGCCGCCTTTTTTCTCTCTTCTTTCTTTTTTTTTTTTTTTTTTTAAGTCCAAGTGGGAGATTTACATGAGTAATAAAATATTTCAGAATGTAACTAATATTTTAGCCTTTTGTGCTATTGAAAAGAGTTTGGGTCCGGCTAATTCAATTAAAAAAGAAAAAAAAGAAAAAGAAGACTTTCATATGTGAAAGTTTTAAAGCTTATTTTCCCACTCTGGCTTGTTTGACTGAAACTAATTTGATTCACACACCTTAGAATCAAGCAAGTATTCATGATTGTGTAAATATATCACTCAAGCAAAATGTTCATATAACAAAAATAATAAATATGTAAAATAACAGCAACTCTGTTTTTCAGATATCTGTTACCACCAATACTTTTTCTAAAAGTAAAGAATGCACAATTCCGACATTATCTTTTGGGGCAAATTGTAATCTGGAATGTTTTTAACCATAAAATGTTTGCAATTTAAGCATAGAGGAGGTCAACTCTAAATCATCTAAACAGATCACATATGATATCCAGAAGTAAAACTCAGGAGGTCAGATATGTCTTTGTAAAATCAGGTATGAAATTGGAGATATTATCATGTATCTGGAATGCTTCTAGCATATTGTACAATACATGAATTGAATCTCATGACTCGTTTGTGTTTTATGCATTAGCACTGTAGACACAGTTAAAATAGGAGACAGAATCATTGCTGCATTCTTCTTACTGTAAATGAGCTTCAGGAAAATTTTTAAGACTGTAATAACAGCAGATTATATTATAAAACAACAAAGATAACAGGACATTAATTATTGTATTTATTTAGATAAATTATTGTGTTTAAATGTTTTAATGCCATGCATTAGGTTTTAACCTCTGTTCTAGATTCAGTATAGACTACTGAAATAATGAAATTTTACATTTACTGGTTCTATTTTTTCATTAAAGGATAAAAGCAATAAACATTTCCATCTCAATTGCAACACTCATGGCTAATATGGAAATGCCCTTCTGCAAATGGCAGTTTAATCTGGCTAATGTGAATTTTATCCTCCTGAGAAGTGAGGACAAAAAGTTCTTTAAAGTACAGTACCTCAGCAACGCCCAAAGAAAAATCATCTTCAAGACATACTCTGATTCCTACTGAAATAAAAAAGAAAAAAATAATAAACCTTTTTATTTTTTTTTTGTTCCAAAGCTCGGTGCAATCAAATGAAAGCTAGCCCCTCACTAATTAAGAGTGTGAATGCCTGGACTCTAATTAACATATTTGGGAGACACGCAGACAGAACGTGTGTGTAACACAGCAGAGTGTGCTCTGCTTGAGTTGTGCCTCTCAAACCTGTCTTTAAAGAGACCAACACACAGGTCTCTCACCGCCTCTTTAAACGTGGGGAAGACGCCATAATTGGCTGACTGTCTTTGTTATCCTTTCGCTGGTTGCAAATTCTCTTGATTAGCATTTTGGAATATTTTAAATTATAATCCAGGGTTGTATTCTCCTTTTCCAATTAGTAAACATATTAATAATAAGGAGAGAGGCTCAAGGTTTTTGTGTGTCTGAGGAGAAACATTAATTGGTGCAAGGTTTAGTTTTCTAAAGGTGTAAGTGTGTGTGTGTGTGTGTATGTGTTTGTGTCTATGTGTGAGATATGAGGGAGAGAGAGAGAGAGAGAGAGAGAGAGAGAGCAAGAGAGTGAGCACATGTTTAAGACACTTTAGTTGAAACACAGATCTTCAGGGGAAATATTCCTTGTAGTTGGTCAGCACCTTATATTTAAATTGATATCAGATTTACTTTAACAATTGCCATTCTTATTCTATGTCATACGTGTTACAGACACTGAGATTAACACAGAGTTTCTCAGAATGAGTAAAAATATACGTTATCCATTTCACATCAAATATTTACACGTCATATTGTGGGCCACACAAAGACACTATTGTGCTCCTATGCCAAGATTATGGAGGGTGATTTGGTTGTTAGTATTAAGAGGTTTCCTGTTTATGTTCATAAATAGAGAAACATAAATACTGACATTTTAAAGTAAACCCACCGTTCTAGAGTATTCTACAGAGAGGAAGCGTTACCAGCGTGAGGACTTCCAGCCTGGTGTGCGAGAAGGCGAGAGAGGGAGAGAAAGCATAGCAGAGTGTCCATGTCCGTGTGTGTGTGTGTGTGCGCGCGCACGCACATATGTGTATTTTTTGTGCTTGTTCAATCACTCCAGCACTTTTAATGAATGAATCACAGTGTTGACTAAGACTTAGTTTGTTCACCTAAACTCTATCTATGTAGAAAGATTATTAATGTGATCCTACTTTGCCACTTCAGAGTAAAAAACTAAGTTCTGACCTTTCCAAGTTTTGAGAAAACTGTACAAATGACATTTTTACATCATGCAAGTAAAAATGTGAGTCCTTCTAAAACAAACAGTCTATAACCTCTGAAGAGTGTGTTGGGACTCCATTAAGAGGAGCTGCTGGGTATAGAGAGGGATGTCCAGGTTAACATGGACAGCAATACATGTGTCAGACAAAGTGGAAGGCCTAACTGCTGGTTCTGTATGATTTATTACCAACAATTACAGTTTTCAGTTTAGAAATGTCTGGGTCTTGTCAAAGTTGCGACCCAGCAAAAGTCGCAAAGTATGAATTCCTCTTTTTACTGTTATTGTTATTCACCTGCAAACTTCTTATCCAGAAAATCAGCAAAATGCATGAAATTTCAACGTCTTTGCCAAGACCCTATGAGTCAAAGAGGTGCTTATACAGGTGTAGAGAGAAAATATGATGTTTGGTTAGATTGGACTGAACGTGTTGGGAATATTGTTAAGTGTCCTGTCTCAGGCATTGGAGGGAGAGAGGCTCATTTCTAAATAAAACATCTGTGATCAGTTTGGTGTACATTCCTAAAATCTCATTGTTAAGATTTTAGGAATGTACGACATAACAGAGTTTCAAATATTATGCTGAAAACCTAATCCAGGACTGTGACAATCTACAATTGTCATTCTCTCTCTCCCTCTCTCTCTCTCTCTCTCTCTCTCTCTCTCACACGCGCACTCTGTCTCTCTCTCTCTCTCTCTCTCTCTCTCTCTCATTTCACATTGTTGAAAAAAAAGAAACTTCTATTAACCAGTTTAGAAATCCTTCCTGCATGTTCTCTTGAATTGTCCCTTTCAGACACCCCCCCTCCCCACTAAGAATGCATTTGTTCCAATTGTCATATTAATGTACAAAAAAAAAAGTTGAAAATGTCATACATAATCTGACAGCAAGGTTTTAGTCAAAGCAAACGTGTCACGTCGCAGTTCTATTAGCAGGTCGCCATACCGCTATTAGTGACACCAAAGTCTCTGGTGTGTCACCTTCATTTACCGTTAAGCTCTGTGACAGTCTAATATGAAAGCAGTTGAGAGCTCCCTCTTCACTGAGCTGACACACCAAACCTTCTTTAAAATGGACCAATAAACGCAGCTTATTGTTTTACCCGCGCAGGCAGAGACAACTCGTCTCTCATTCTCTAATGCTCCTTTATTCTCAAATGCCGCAGCCTTTCTTTGAGGAGATTGAATTGCAGCCCTGGACTGGCTTACCTTGTAGTTCGCCGTGTTATTTTTGAGATGTCTGCTCAGTATCTGTCAAAATAGGGCTAGTTAGCGTTTGCACGAGGCAGAAAGGCTCAGGGTACTTCTGCACATCACGCTGACAGGCAAACATAAATTGTAGAATTACTGTACCTCTGTAAAGGATTTTTGACTCTGTGAAAACAAACACAGGGGAATGACTGTAGGTACTTTGAGAGATAGAGCGTAGGTTTTAAAGAGAACTCAAGTGGACTTAATCACAGTGTCTTACATGGAATCAGCGACACAGAGTCTCTATAACTTCTCAAGCGTCCTAGAGAATCTCTTCTATCTGTGTTCTATCATACTACATAGCTGTGTCTTTTCTGCTAGTTCTTAAACCTCTCATGGATGTATGTTTCAGCACTCACTAAGAATGTGCAATAAGACGTTTTTCTAAACTTTGTGGCCCCTTTGAGTAAAATTTATGGCCTCAGTACCTCCACAGGTCTGTTCAACTTTGACATTGTCTCACCATAACTACCCCACTGTTAGACATTTGGTTCACATGCCCTGTTTGCACTGAGACAGAGAGAAACAGAGTGAGAGAGAGAGAGAGAGAGACAGAGACAAAGAGTCAGAGAGAGAGACAGACAGACAGACAGACAGACAGACAGAGAGAGAGAGAGACAGAGGGCAGGAGAGAAAGAGAAACAGAGAGAGAGAGAGAGAATCAGAGAGAAAGAGGGGGCAGGAGAGAAAGAGAGAGAGAGAAAGAGAGAGGAGAGAGAGAGAAACAGGGAGAGAGGAAGAGAGAAGGAGAAAGAGAGAGGAAGAGAGAGACTATTCCCAGGTGCTCTGAGTCTGCTCAGTTGTCTGTGAGGGGGCAGACTCAGCTTCCCCTCTATCAATGTCATGTGCTGGCAGAACACAGTCTCCCAAAGGCCCTTCCTTCATGTGTGTCCATCAGACCATATATACAAATAGTGTCAATAATTTTTCCTGTGTGGTGGCAGAGACCCAGCTGAGCCTGAATTTAAATGGGCCACCCCGTAAGCCAAGGCTCTGACACGTCGTTAGAGGAACCAGGTGATGCAGGTTAGCGCTCGGACAGGCAGAGTCCGCCGTCTCGGAAATGCGGGCGGAGCGTCCCTCAGCGACAGGTGGGCAATTTTAACGGCGGTAAAAAGGCCTGAGGGAACCCTCCATCACGATAAGCAGTGTCTAATAGAGCACCGCTCCACACCACGCCGAACACTTGTTTTTGTTCTTTTATGTGGGCGCCGAGTGAGCTGGCGTGAAGCTTGAAAGGCCGTCTGACATCTGAAGTGTTCTGATAGCTCCCTGCAATGCTGGAAAAATTAACTTCAGGCCTCCAGATCAAGCCTCAGGAGCTTAATTACTTCAAAGCGCAGGAATCTTGTTAAATTCAATCCAAACCAAAAAAAAGAAAGAGAAAAAGAAAAATGATCAGTAGTTTTCAAGGCTTTGTTTGACATTGAGAAGACAAGAATGAAGAAAGGGAGCAAGAGAAAGATAGGAACACACGCACACATGCATGCAGGGAGGCACAAACAGAGAGAAAGAAAGAAGGAGAGAGAGAAAGAATGAAGGACAGAGAGAAAGAGAGAGAGAGAGAGAGAGAGAGAGAGAGAGAGAAGGACATAAAGAGAAGGCTGGAAAGAGAGGGACACAGACAGAAAGAAAGAGAGAAGGATGGGGAGGGAGGAAGAGAGAGAGAGAGAGAGTATCTGAAAAGGCCAAGAATGGCCTGTCAGAATTTTTTGGTTATACATGATGCTATTATCAGAACACATCAAGATGAAATAAAGTGACCCATCTGACATGGGTGTGTGTGGGGGTGAGGGGGGGGTGGCACAAATGTCTTGAAAAGAAGAGCAGGAACAGTGGCTACAAAGGTAGCTCCGCATGGACTCCCCCCTGGCCATTCTATTGACAGAGATGACAACAGTCCCACGATGCACCATTATCCTTGACCGGCGAGCGCACATCAAATGGGCAGGGAACAGTTTCTGACTGAAAATACAGATCCACAGAACCAGCTAGTTACATTCTGTTCCACCTAGGTTTGTCAAAACACAGGGTTATTCAATGTGTACACAAGCCCTGAGGGATCCTCCTTTCAAAAAAGAAAGAAAGGGAAGAGAGAAAGAAAGAGAGAGAGAGAGAGAGAGAGAGAGAGAGAGAGAAAAGAAAGGCTAAAGAAAGAGACACGGTCTTGAATCCTAAGACTTGCTCTCTCTTCAAGAAGAAGATATTCTGCATATGTTTACCCAAACCTTTACTTACTCCTCTGAAAAAGAAAAGAAAACCTCTTTGAAGAAAAGATAAAACAAGACCCCCCTTCTCTCTCTCTCTCACTCTCTCTCTCGCTCTCTCTCTCTCTCTCTCACTCCTACACAAGACTTGTCCTTATGATGGTAAAATAATTGATAAACAAGACTGGCTTTTTTTTTGTTCTTTTTCTTTTTCTTTTTTTCTTTTTTTTTTGTGAAGGGTCTTGTCACAAATTCAGAGTTAGCGGTGCTCTAATCAAGAGACTTGGCCACAAGAGAGTCCCAGCTAGCGCTAACGTCGAGCTTAGCTCTTAAGACTTCTCCTTAATAAGACATACTGTATCAAATTAAAAAAAAAAAAACTCAACTCTGGGCTCCAGGCATCTGCTGTGTGGCTGTACCCAATTGCCTTACAAAATATTTACACTACGTTGGGAAAGCAAGTAATTGAATGCCTTTTGAAAAATGAGAACCAGGCTCTATACAAAGGCCTGACTTTGAAAGGCTTCTGTAAACTCACAGTGTTCAGGGAACATATGTGCTGCAAAGATGAGGTGGGGGGGGGGATTGGGGGTGGGGGGGGGGTGCTCCCACTCTAAGGCTTTAAGCCCCCGTGATGCAAGGAGACGTTGTATGTTTTTAGTCTAACTTAATTGTAAATTGTTTGAACAGATTGTACAACACAATAATCAAATTCACACACTTTGAAGCCAGTGTATCTCGACTGGTGTGAGTCCAAAAACAATCGTCACTCAATTCTCCTTTGGCGTTTTAACACTGATCCAAATCTTAAGCTGTCAGTCAAATAAGCACGCACACACAAAAAGGCAGTCTAATGACTGAGACACACAGCTCTATGTTCAACATGTAGCTCTTCCTTTCCTTAGACAGACATGTCAAGTTCACTATTATTTCAGATGTCTGCTGAGGTCGTTGAATGTGGATGGTTCCAAATGTTTTGAATATGTATGGAACATTTGAACAGTGAATTAAAACTTTTTTTGTCATTATGCTTTCTGTGAGTTCACTCGCAAAGCACAGACGAATAATGGCTTAATTGTCAAGTATCTCTTGAATTGAAGGATTATGTCGCTCTTATTTGGCTAGAACAGTCAGTTTAGTCAAACAGACCATGCCGGAACTTTCCCTCTGAGGAATATTATTCCCAAACTCTCTCTCTCTCTCTCTCTCCTTCTCTCACTCTAATATGTCTGAGAAAATGGTAATATCACCACATAAAATCCTCCTCTCTGAGGGAGAGGCCATCCATAAAGGTTAATCATCCAAATGTTATCAGGACTATGATAATCAATATTTTTCACAATTACTCTCGGCCTAGATTAAAAAAAAAGGAAATTCCAATTATATCTTTTATCTACATAATGCACTGATATGTACTCACCATTTACACTGAACTGCATTCACCTTCTACACTACATAACCTGAAACATGAACCAGGAAAATAAAACACAAACGCTGAGTGGTGAAAGCTATCAATATCCCAGAGGGACAGAGAGAAAGAGAGAGGGAGAGAGAGAGAATGAAATGAGAGAGATTGAAATGAGAGAGAGACGTGAGAAATTTTCACTGGTGATTTTGTGAGTTTAAGGAACGTCTGGAGCACCTCAACCAGTCTGAGTCCCACAGGATGCCAGATGAGCCCATGGCCCCCTGGGTAATAACAGCATGCCCAGTCATGGCACTGCACCATTAAGAAGCATATGCCATGACTAAAGGCAGGAACAGGACTGCCGGCACTCACAGGCGGAAAAGTTTGGCTAAGATTTTCAGTAAGTACCTTCTTTAAAACACATTATTAAAGCCCTACTACCATGTTTCTATCACAGGATAAGGTATGGAATGGGTAGAAATATCTGTTCATACATAGATGCAGCATGCTGCCGCTCTTTTGTTTTTGTTTTGTTTTTTTTTGTTCTTTCCCTCGGTGTCACAGGCCAATGAGTATTGTTCTAAAAAAGACTGATTGGCTGATGGAAGGAGAGCCTGACTCCAAGGCCAAGCCGGTGAGTGGAGTCCAGTCGGTGCCCCAGGGCAGTGGTTTTTATGTAATGGTTGTAACGGGTGAAAATTAAGGTCCTCGGGCATTTGTTCTGAGCTATTAAACATCCATAATTCTGTGTCAAGGTCATGTCACGGCCTCCCATAGGTATGCTACAGTAAATCAACACAGTCAAAACATAGGTATTTAACACTAGAATATTCTGCCAATACCTCGCTTAATGTTTTTGTTGTGAGACTGAAATAAGTGTCAGATAACATTATACATGTTTTCATAAGGCTCTGTGATGCTTTTTTACTGCTCATTTGCATGTTTATTTGGTCAATGGTCATTGTTTTATGCTTAATACTGGTGAAAATGAGCATATTAAACAGACTCCAAGCATTTTTACAGAAGAACACTTGTATTACAACACTATGACATCTGTTTTGACAGTAGCTTTCGTTATGATGATGAAAGAAAAAGACTGCAGACTTCTCACACTGCTTTAGCCAGGTAGTCTTTATTAGCACACACAAAATCAGTGCACACATTACTCAAAAGCCTGCTTCTGGAGGAGCAGTTATGACTGAAGTTATTAGCAGTCAAAGTCCATTTTCTAATATCATAAATTTACACCATTTAACTGCCTGCCTCAACTGTATCCACGCAGACTGTAAAATATTGTCTTTGCTGAATATTTTCTGGCTTGTTACGCTTTGCACCGTGGCTTATTAGCATTTATGCTAAAATTAAATTCTTTTTAAGTTAAGCTTTCCTCAAAAATAATGAGTTGCGATAGCAGTTAATGTGGGTAGGCAGTGTGTTCTCTTTTGCCGGTATGGCTAGGGAAAAAAACCCTATGAGCTTGTTGTATTGTATGCAAATGCACTCAGGTCGACTGTCACGTCGGGTTCAGGAGCGGCCAATCAGGAGCATTCAGAGAGCGAACTGTGCTTTGAGAGATCCTGATCAGCCGTAGCCTCAGGGCAGAGTGCTAGCTCACTGATTCTGCTCCCTCCTGGGGTCTACTCCCCAACCCCCCCTCCAGGGAGAGCTTGGCCCTCACCGCCTCTGGTCTGTACCCCTTTTCACAGATCTAACCAATCTCCCTCAAAGGGGCTGTGCCCCTGTGATTGGTTATCACAGACCCCAAACCTGTCTCTGTCCTGTAGCCTTTAGCTCGAACAGTTACGCACCCAGAAAAGGAGGTGGAGGTGGAAGTGGAGGTGTGGGGGTGGAGGTGGAGACACTGTCTTAAATCAAGACCGTCATTCAAAAATTTACCATATGAACACAAGTAAAAGAAGGCCTGGTAATTGAACATTAAAAATTCAATAGCGACAATATGATTGCAGTCAGGTCAGTTCTGGATCACATGAAAAACTCACTCGTCGCCTGATGTAAAACCTCCGTTTTAAAGCAAAAAGCGGTACGGCTTAGTGTTCAGTTCTCCCTCAGACTACAAACAGATCGGTGGTACTCAGCGTCATTGTACATATGTAACATGTATTAGAGTGTATTCTGACATATATGAAGCAGATGTTTGAGCCCTACATTTTTTAGATATAATATTTGTACATAACAAGACTGAGGATTGAGACAACTGGCTGCCTGTGTGGATATCAGCGAGTAAAGTTTTTCCTTTTTTTTTTCTTTCTTTCTTTTTTTTTTCTTTTTTTTTCAGACACGTCAAAGCAGCCATGTAATCAATGAGAGATGTTGGATCCATCTGAAGTTTCTTAATTGGATTAGACATGTAATAAGTTTTTGGATTCATGTTTGGCTCCAAAATATTCTGCTAATCACCCAATGAAAATGAATTTCATACCATAAATATTGGCACCAACCATCATTAAAGAAATTAAATAGAAAAAAATACACACACACACACATACCAACTCTTGAAAGTCTTTGAAAGCACCATAGCTAAGAATAAATTTAATCAAAAGCAAAGGGTTAGCTCAGCAGCCAAACTGAAAATGAAAGATTACAAACTGAGAAGAATAAGTTAGAAGAGCCAAGCTGGAATTTGAACGAACTGTTAATTTTTAACTTGTTTTCTTCATTCTCCATCCACAAACTCTCACCAAAAAACAACTCATCTTACCTTGTGATTCTCACAGTTGGGAGTGTTTTTTGATGGGAGTCAGTTCTTTGTGAACTTAACCAAAAACAGATGCTCTCTGATAGATGGTGTTGTAGGTTACCTGGCCTGGCCTGGACTCAGGGACCTAGGAGCCACCAGGGGTGTACTGGGGCCATCCTGTTTTTTGTTTTTTTATGTCTCTCTCTGTTTTCTGTTTCTCTGTCTGTCTGTCTGTCTCTGCCTGTCTGTCTGTCTGTCTCTCTCTCTCTCTCTCTTTGCCTTTAAAGTTTGCGCAGTCTTCTGCCCTTGATGCTGGCCTTGTACTCACATGCAAAGCTATCATTATCTGTGCCTCTTGACAATCCTGCCTGCCATCACTGTTACATCTGCGCTCATCGCCCACGGCAACGACATGACTGTATGGTTGATCTCAACTCGTTTACATACAGTGCTGCTCACTCGCTCATTTCTCTGACAGAGAGAGAAAGAGAGAGACCGTACTGGTACAAAGACTCGGATTTACAGCAATGCGAACATAAAATCAGCTCCTCAGAACGGGACAGATGTAGCTTTACTGTAAAATATATAATACGCAGAATGATTTCAGATTTTTGATTATTCTAATGTTTTTCAAGTGGATAAAAGTATTTTAAAAAATTCATGACATTTTGAAGAACATCTACAGCAATAATTAAACATTATTTGTCATATTAAGTGTGTTGGACATAAAACACCTTTATTAGTGCTTGAATGATAAGGTAGCATTGCTTAATGAGCACAGGGGAAAATCAGAGAGGTGCTCAGTAAAATAAAAACCCAACATATGGCAAAGATTTCAGTGCTTTTCATGTTGACGTTCACATACAAACTGTGCTTTCTTTTCTTTTCTTTTCTTTTCTTTTCTTTTCTTTTCTTTTCTTTTCTTTTCTTTCTCCTCTTAAGTTTCCATTGTTTCATATCACCGGGGTTTTATCCTGATGTATGGGCAGTATTTTTGATACCTGGTTTTAATAAGAACAACATGACAGTGGAAACGTGCAGGGACCCCACACGTGTGTTTATGGAACCGACCCAAAGTCAATGCTGGATCATTATTGTCAAGGTGTTTCTCATTAATAAGCCCACTGTACACTCAGTGTGCCAGGCTGGGGGGGGGTAGGGGAGGCTATAATTTCAGAAATTAGACTTTAATGAGAGGAAATGGAGAATCAGGGCAGTTGACAGCAGTTTCTTTTGACACATGTCATAACTCTTTGAGATTAAACAGCTCGAATAAATGAAAAATATCTCAGATCTCACAGCAAACGTAAACTAAGATGATTTAAGAGGTGAATACCCTATTTGTTCTCTTGTTTGGGTCCGAAAAAAAAAAAAAAGGGAGTAAAAAAATGAATGAAACCATGAAACCAAGAGATTACAGCTGAATCGTTACACATGATTTCTAGTTCACGACTTTTTTTTTTTTCTTTTAATTTTATGCTCGAGTTAATAATTAATGTGTCTTGTCTGAATATTTGGAGTTAATTAGGTCAGAAAAAGTTTGGGAGTGAAAGGTACATTCAGGTCACATGGTCTCTTCAGCAGGATGCTGCTTTCAAGTGACATGAGCTGAACGGGAGAGTGGAGAGGAGAGGAGGGGGGGGGGTCCCTAGGCATTATGGGAGCCAGGAGGGCATTGTGGGAGCCAGCAGAGCATTGTGGGAGCTGGCCAGGCCAGCTCTGGGACAAAGGGCCAGGGCTGTGGATTGAGATAATAAAACCGAGCCGACGCTGAATATGGTCACACGGGAAACATTATACATGGGCCCGCACCAAAACCCTGTCTGTCTGTTTGTTTGTACTGTAACCACAGAGAAATAATTATTCCGTTTTAATTACTGTTTGGAAAAGCACTGAGTCCAAGGGTTTAGGACACGGGCTGGTGCCCTCCACGCTAGAGTTAAGGCCGTGTTTCCTACTTTCCCCACGCTCATGTGAGAACTGCATTTAAATCCATCCAGTGTAAAAACCATCATCTATGCATTAGAATACATTTACTTTGATGTGTTTATTAAATAGATTTGTTTCATTTCTTCTCTCTCTCTCTCTCTCTCTCTCTCTCTCTCTCTCTCTCCCTCTGTAGGGCTATAGTGAGGCTATGTAAATCTGACCAGGCAAAAAAAGGAGGAAAGAAAGGAAAAGAAAAAAAGATTTCATGACATATATTGTTTCAGTCAGGTTACAATTACTTCTACATCTAAAGGAAAAGGTTTCACATTTGTTTCTGTCCAGATTACAAGCCCCCAGAGAAGGAACTAAAGCACATCGAATGCCAATATTTCAGAGCTCAGCTAGGTGAGAACTAAATATTGGAGACACCTTTTTACACTGGGAAATATGAAATGTGCGAAGAGATGTTTTAATTCAGCTGAGGTCTGATGTTAAGCCAGAAATGAATTGGGCCAGATGTAGTTTTCATATCCATTGTATGAATATTTCTGAATACTTGGAAACCGCTCCCCGTATGTGAGAGAAGCACACGTTTTGTTTACCATTGTTTTAAAGTAGACGGAAACGGGAAAGGTAAGCAACTCAAACCCACATTACTCTCAGGACGAAATCAAACACTAAAATCTCCATTTGCAACCCAGATTTCCACTGAAGGAAATCTAATCTGTTTATGTGAGATGAATCAGAAAATGTAAAAACAAGGGAAAACGCTGAAAAGATTTTTATCCCTGTTTCATTGCGTAATCTAAATAAGAATCAATATGAAAATGTTAAACAGTTGAAAGTGTATTTTCTCCATGGGTGAAGCTGATAGGTGTAGTACAACTAAACTCACCAACATTCCAACAATAGGAAAAAACTTTTTGTTTTTTTTCAAACCAAGGCTCCTTTGACAATAAGAATTATTCTTGTTCTCGTATCATGAAGCAACAAGGTCTTTCCTTCAAACACTTTGAAAGGAAGTACTTTGGTGGAAAGGGAAGAAGATGAAAATAATGCAGTTTCCATTTTTAGTAAATTAAAGTTTGAGTTTAGGTTAAAAATTGAAACACACAGTACAGCGCAAATTTACAAAGGAGTGAATAGGCAACAAAGAACAACAAAGGATGATGGGAAGGAAAGAGTATCAGTGAACAGACTTGACATTGCTTGATCAGTTAAAAGTGGATGAAAAGAAGAAGAGGAAGAAGAAGAAGAAGAAGAAGAAGAACTCATGCTGGGCTGGAAGACGAGACCTGCATCTGGAAACTCACAGGTTGCTTTAATCATATGACTTCATCTGCCAAGACAGAACTTTACAAACATATTTCATCCAATATAAGCTACATAGAGCAGACCAGCCTCTCTGCAGCTCCTCAGTACATGGCGCAGGGTTGTTCGTGTGTGTGTGTGTGTGAGAGAGAGTGAGAGAGAGAGAGAGAGAGAGAGAGCGAGAGAGAGAAAGAGAGAGAGAGAAAGAGAGAGAGAGAGAGAAAGAGAGCACTCAGACCTGGGTAAACGTGACTTCTTTAGCGACAGACGTATCACGAAACTTCCATTTCAAAAACTACACACATCTAGGGATTATTCAAGAAATGATCAGTACATGAAAATATATGATGTGTAAATATGATCATAGTAGCCCTAATATAAAGATTGATATAGGTAAGACTTGGTATTTAGCAAATCATTTAAAACACAACAGCTTAAACAAATATAAGCTATATTTTTCACTTTTAATTTAAACTTAAAGAATTTGCACTGCACATGTCAAACATACACACATGAAAATGTACAGTGTGTACAAAGAGTGGTAAATTGTTTATGGAATATAAAAAATATAGCAGATTTTTGACCTTTTGGCAATAGAAGTTGTAACATAAAAATAGAATATGTATGGCATAGTTGGTGTGCTGTAATTCAGCAGAAGCAGGAGAGATGATTCGAGCTGTAATCCTGAGCTGTGTGGAGAATGCCCAGAGCCGCAGATGAACTGCACTTCTACACACTCTCATTCAGTTAAGACGATATAACCTTACTTTATTCTGCCTTTTTTATTTCTCATTTCTCTAGCTTGGGGTCCCTGTTATGCATGAATCGCAGGTTAAATGCCCTCCATTCAAAGCCTTACAGCGCAGTAACATAAATATAATTATGTTTTACAAGAGTACGCTTATCTCACCTCTTCTTCATTTACTCACCCTCTCAGTAATTCAATGGCTTTTTAAAAGCCCTCTAAGCTACACTAGGTCACACTGACTCTGTCTAATCTATCATTCCGAGTATGTTTCAGCTCTGAACATGTTTAGTCTCTTGCCTGTTCAAAGCACTGTCGACCTAGGTGCTTCAGTTCTGTGAGATTTCTGGAAAAAGTCTTTGAGGGGGAGAAAAAATGGTTTTGTAAAACGTTAAACTCTATTGCGTCGTTGTTAGGCTTCTGTAACCTAGACTTCTGCTCTGTTTCTTTATTTATTGTCTCTTATTTCATTTGATACAAATAAAATGACATTTGCTGAATAATTTTCAAAATGGAATAGCTTATACCATGTGACACTCTTTCAGTCATGTGAAACTCTTCCGGTTGTCTTTAGTATCAAAACTTTAGACATTAATGGTACACACAACCTGCTCAACTGTCTGCCAGAAACACTTATTCTTAACAGTTTTATAGTCATTTTTCCTTCATTAGTTGCTATTATATGCACTGGTTATGTGTTAAAACAAGTTGTCAGGGCCACTAGTTCATTTAATGAGACAGCAGGTTGAGACAACAGTGCAGTACATTACTATTAAAAAAAAGGTTATCAGTGCCAGGAATCTTAAGGCAACCCAAAACTCCCTCTTTTGGTCCAAATCACAAAAACATTTAACTCACACACGCAAAGGTATTCTGTTCCCCACACGCCAAACAGAGAGAAAGACCAGGAAGAGCGACCTTCGAATTTGAGACCAAACACATAGATTTCATATCATATATATCTTATAACTAAAGTAGACATTTTTTACGGATGTTTTTGTTTATATCTCCAAGTGTACATTTCAGAGATTTATGTGTGTGTATGTGTGTGCCTTTCTGTGGGAGGGGTGGGGGGTTTGCTGTCACTATGTGGTAGAGTAGGTGTGAATTATGCAAATTCTTTGACACATACTTGGACGGGATTGGATAAAAGCATATTCTCCAACGGTGCGACGAGGCCTAACAGAACAGAGCCATACCTCCGGGCAGCAGCTTATCTTATTTGCAGGCTCTTTTAAAAGTGAGGATTAGCATAAGCACCTCTGCCATTGTGCCCGTTCCTCCGAAATCATTTTATCTACAGCACTCTCAGGCACAATCTGCCTTTATCAGGTAACCCAATATCCTCCGCACAGATGAAAAAAAAAAAAAAAAAAAAACGCCTTTGAGGATCCTTCCATTAGCCAGGTTATATTTAGCGATGTAAAGCACCACCTCGTCTGCGTCTGAATGCACCACAGAATGTGTGACACAGAAGGGCTGGAAGTAAGTCTGAAAGGGAAGGAAAAAAAAGTTAAAAGGTGAGTTGATTTGACTCATGTTTGCTGAGCTACATTAGCACCGCTGCGACCTTTTTTTTTTTTTTACTAACCACACCATGAGATAACTTGGACACACACTCACACACACACATATATATGTATATATATATATACACACACACACATATACATATATATGTATATATATATATATATATATATATATATATATATATATATATATATATGTGTGTGTGTGTGTGTGTGTGTGTGTGTACAGATAGATAGATGGATAAAGATAAAATATAGATATAGATACACATTTTTTTCTCTTTCTTTTTTCTTCTTTTTTTTATAACTACCCCCAGTGACAACTAGTGTTAATCCAACCATTTTTGGTCTAGTTCCCATAGCTGCATTTTTTCTGTTTAGTAGAGCTCATTTTAGCTGCTCTCCCTCCTGGATTCTCCCTTTTGCCCTCTGGAAATTGCCCATTAAAAGGCTTTTTTGGCAGCCGGCGTTGACAGGAAACAGCACAGGAAATGATATAATGGTTGGAGACTTGAGCGTTTCTCCCATAGCCAGCTGCTCTGGCTGTGACCCCGTGGGTCGACGGAATACTGCGCGGTGGCATGT
>NC_044498.1:23090064-23102564 GCF_902362185.1 Chanos chanos | reverse complement strand
AGAAGAATTTTTGTCCCGAGGGCCAATGTTCCAGTCCTATTCAATTCTCCATGGACCGAAAGCCAAGCACAAGAGACATGGAATGGAATTGCAGGAAAGGATGATCGGTGTCAATATTTTAAATATGTTACTTCTCTGACCAGTTTCTCTGTTTTGACATTGTTTCATCCACAATCAGATGAATCATACATCAAAACCTTTGAGGTCAGATTTGAAGGAAAAAACCTTGGGCGCCAGCATCAGCTCTTCCATTTAGTGTTTTATCAGACAAAAGCCACCAGACCGAATGTATCAGACCATAAGCTTAAAGCTCAATGGTAATGGCTAAGTTATCCGTTTTGAGTGCTGTTTATTGCATTTCTGTTATGACCAAATGTGATTTTTTTCATTAGAAGATCACGAGAAAAATAAGCCAATTTCACAATGACTCACTGAACTCAAAATGCACTGATTCTAATCTGTCCCAAACCAGATCTGCTCTTTTTCAAAGCCGTCTGCCTCAACTCTGTAGATAACGTTCAGGACACAGTTCTGGGAAATGTGAAGAAGTTAAAACTGCTGTGAGAGAGAAGTGACATCTCTAACAACCGGTCAAATTTAAACTGAACGATGACTAAAGTCATGGGTATTTTGTTCCGGTCATTTCCTTTGTTCGTCAACGTGTGCCCTTTTAACCCGAGATGGCTGTCTGAGGTGTACTGATATTGGATTGGTGCAGTGATAGTCCATCTCAAATGAAGGGTGTTTGCCAGCTGAGAGGTTTTGGTTTTCACACATTCCTGAGTCTTGTAGAATTTTTGATTCTGATTGTGTTAGCTGATGTTGTGGTTGGCCAAGGTTTACTGGTCCCTCTGGACTGCTTCTCTTTTCTCCCATGACTGTGAACATACCATACCAGTCATCAGAGACAAGAGGCTTTGGAAAGTCCCCCTTTTCCCCAACAAAGACTGTCTTGTTTATTTGTCTTGGATGTGAAATCAGACAAAGTACCTATGGGTACTGAAACAGGGCTTTTGTGTTCATAATATAACCTCGTCTCAACCTTGGACTCCAGAGCAGAGGAGTAGAACCCCGATAACACTCTTTGTCTTCTCAAAAAGGTCACAGGATTTTTTTAATTCATTTTTTAAAATAAAAGTAAAAAATTCAAAGTGTCTTCTGTGTTGAGATTATTCACATATTGCTTGAAATTAATATTTTATTGCAAAGGAAAATCTTGCTAATACTTACAGAGTGAGGGGTCAAACTCTGGTTGGATGTGAAGAGGCTAAATGGCAGCATTGTGTACAAAAACACAACCAAATCAGCACTGTGCAGGCCTGCTTTAAAACACTTCTACAATTCTGCAAATGGTAATTTTAGCTGCTCTGAACTAAACCAATATATATATGCTGCCATTTAGCCTCTTCATATATATATAATTGTATATGAGCTTTATATAGATAGATAGATAGATAGATAGATAGATAGATAGATAGATAGATAGATAGTTAGATAGATAGGTGAACAGATATTTCATTCAATGTTTTTTTTCTTATTCTGTAGATGAGTTTCAGTACTTTTCAGGACAAATATGTCAGTGTCTCAGATTCATCTGTGCTTTCTCTCTCACACAGCGGACACTCTCTGAGGAGTGTGTGTGTGTCTAGAGAAATAATGCAAACCGGGGCATTTGTTTCAGACTGAGAGTGAAGCAGCTCCATCTCAAACATATGGAGAGAGAACACATAGAGAGCAGAGAGCAGGAAATTCATAGTAGCAGATGCCAGGGTGTCGTCACCACACACACACACACACACACACACACACACACAGATAGTTATGTATTCTTTAAAGTGTGAAACAAAAACTGCTGTAACGTTGTAATCCAAGCCCACTTTGGCTACTCAGTGTAATCTTGACATCTTTTGTATTTAGCATTTTGTCCACCGTAATCTTGTATAGCGTAGTGTCTCTATAAAGACGTGTTATACTTCTTCAGTTCCATTTAATGTACTAATCTATATCTGTGGTTTTGGGTTGGAAGTTTATTTTTCCAGCTTAAAGAAATTATCTGAAGCAGAGCTTCTCAGGAAAACTACAATGTGTGTTACTAACCAGCCATAGAAATTAACATTCACTGCTCCAAGGCAGTCTGCTCTTCTAGAACAATCCTTGGTACAGTATCTGAGTGATGTTAGAGATGTTACAGATAAACGATAAAGATGAGCCTTGTGATTTTTATAAAGATTAAAATTTGTCCTTCAAAAGTATAAAGGCTAAAATTCCTTTTCCTGATGGGAAAGGGTAATCAGAACTACAAAGTATATGAAGTGATATGAAACAGACTTCTCAATATTTGGAGATAAAGAATTATGAGATTTTGATATCAAATATGTATTTCTTGGAGAGATTCCTGGCTTAAGTGATAGTTAAAAAAAAGAAAAGATATTATTAATCTTTTAGATGACTCTACGTACCAAGAGAGCGCTCACAGTAATTGGTAGGGCCAGGAACAAGGTGCACCTAGCATTATGATGAAGTGTGGAGTGGGTTGTAATGCACAGAGAACAGCGCGTAATTAAAAGCCGAAGCATGCCGTTTGCACTCAACCATGCGTGAAGTGTGTAAGGTGTCTTCCATCTCCCTCTTAATAGAAAATAAGTCAGGTAATTGTCATTGCACATTAGATGTCATCTTTTATTAAACGCGCAATTCATCTTCTCACCAAAAACGACTAAAGCAGGTACATTGATTTATTATAAAGGATCGTAGCAATGTCTTGGACAATGTAGACTTGCTCAGGCAGGTCACAATGTTTGTTTACAAGATAAGGTATAAAAGATTTTTTTTTTGGATGCGAGAACACAAACATTCAGATAACATTAATCACTATTTCATCAGTGAGGACAATGACTAACGACTGGAAGGGACTGTAAAATGTTTTTGAAACAAACAAAATTCAGATATTTGTATATGATGCCAATGAGGGGCAGAGAGAGAGGGAGGTGGAGGCGGCAGGCAGGAGGCGGAAGGGGGAGGGGGAGGGGGAGGGGGAGGGGGAGGGGGAGGGGAGGAGTAGTAGATTTGGGGTGGGGGGGGGGGTTGACAAAGAGATACCATTTTGTGTTTTTCTCTCTCTCAGTTCTAAAGAACCAAATAAAAGTTACAAGGTTGTCCCCCGTGGGGTTAGACCTCAAACAGCACCTGTGAAAGCAGATGGGCATTTAAATAAAAATTCTTCTGGAGGTGTTTGTTACAGTGATACTGGGGAATACCTGCTGTGCTCCGCTATGTTCTCTGCTGTTGTTTTCTGTCTCTGCGAATTTGTTTGGGAAAACATCTCGTTCTCATTAAATGTTTGGACCACAAATTACCACGAAGAGCACTGCACTTACACTATTACTGCCTGCTCTCGCACTCTTCCTCGCGCCTGACAAAAGTAGCTCCAATTCGGTCGAACAAACGCACTCGTCTCTATCAGCAGAGCACTGTATAATTAAAACAATATGGGAGACTTCAATCACACTCTCTCTCCCAATAGCAATCTGTGTTCTGACAGAGTCGCAGTCAGGCACCACAGAGTAAATCGAAGCATTCAGAAAAAATAAACTAAAGTGACAGCCGCTACATCCTCCCAGCATCACGTCCAACAAAGTACTAATAAACTAAAGCACCTCACTGACAAAACCAAGTCTCTCATCAACTCCATCTCTCTCTCTCTCTCTCTCTCTATATATATATATATATATATATATATATATCTCCGACTCCTCTGTCTGGCTCTTCAGCAACTCATCCTTTCTCTCTATGACTAAATCAGTGTTGTGTTTGGGGAGCGGCTTGGTTCTGACAGGCAGGAAGAGAGATGAATGGACGGAAGAAAGAGCTCTCTCTCTCTTTCTTTCTCTTTCTCTCTCTCTCTCTCTCTCTTTCTCTCTCTCTCTGTCAGTCTCTCTTGAGATGACTGTTCTGTCACTTTAACGGCTTCCGAGTTTTGGTCGCATTTTTTCCCCATTTTCCCCAACTCTGACCTCAGGGGAGTGAAGGAGAAGTCAAGGTCAGTAGTGTGTTAGAATCAGAGATCTCTGATGACAGAGGGAGAATTTCTCAGTGCACCAGTGGCTTCAGCCTCCAGCAGCCACACACTGTCATTTCTGACCCTTCTTCACCCCAGACTCCTGAAGAGAGGAACACCATCTTGTTCCTAGCATGCTAAACTTCATTCAGATTGTCAGACACTTAAGAATTGACAAAGTGCCCCTTCAGCTTCAAATATGTCACACGAAACAGACAGATAGACAAATAAATAAATAAAATGCTTTTCTTTGTGGACAGGACAAGCCAGTCACAGAATTTCAACGAGGGGAGAGGCAAACATTCCAGACCACAAAGGTATACGAGTCTCCTGAAAGAATACTCACAAACTCTCATACAGTCCCTCTCACACACGCATGCACGATCAGGACGTGATTTTTTTTCCCCTGTAGGCCACTAATGTGGAGAAAGCAATGTGAACACCTAGTGGATTTAGAGCTGTGCCCAGCTGACGTCTTAGATAACGTAACGCAAAAACATCTTGTAGTTGTGCCTTTCTGCCTTGGCTTGCCCAGCGCTGGTCTTCTGACTTTGTAAGAGCTTTAAAGAGGGAAGGCTGAAGGGAGCCGATGGTCTGATATATATATAAAAAAAACTTACATGAAAAACATTGTCAGAGTCATTCAGTCTCTGCAGACCACAGACACCCTCACACAAGCACAGAGCAGAGAGAACGCTGGCCTCAAACACAAATCCCCGACCACAGAGTATGATAAAAAAAATAAAAAACAGCATATTTATGTTTATTACTACATATAAATGAAAATAGTACAAATAAAAACATGGGGGGAAAACGCTGCTCTGTCAAGACCTTCAAATGCATTTATTTGAAATATTTATTGGGTGCGTTAACTGTGCAATGTCCTTGGATTGTGGGCTTTGCGCTACTTTGCTGGTGATTGAAGGACAATTGGTCCTCAGTGGAAAGTGACTGGCTGGCTTTGAACAGACTTGTGAATGCCAAGTCCTCTACCTTCCCTGCCACTGCGGCCCATCTCCGCACTAATCTTCTTGCTGCAATGAAGGAGCTTAACAGCTTTGCAACACTATCCTTTCCCAAATGTCATTATCTCAATGTACTGCTCAACTGTCTCTGTACCCGTTTATCGTCACTTTTCTCTCTCTCTCTCTCTCTCTCTCTCTCTCTCTCCTTTATGACATTGACAAAGTTCTCTCTCTCTCAGATATTTTCCTTATATGTAATTATACTGTTAAACATAGAGTATAAAAGTGCATATATTGAACATACATATTATATGTATAGTTATGTATGGTTGCGTTTTCACTGAGTATTTGTGCAAAATGTGATGCGCCTGGAGCACTTATTGGTAAAGTAAAGAAATTAAGTAACCTTAGCAACCCCCCCTCCCCCAAACTCCTGAGTTTCACTCCAGAGTATGGTAATCAAGTTCTGGATAGAATTAGTACTAGAAAAGCAGTCTTTCCTTGAAACTATGTAAGGAAGGTAGCAACTCAAGACTTGTGTTTAGAAACACCGATAACTAATTAATCAATATATTCTCATTTTCGGCTGTTTCCATTGTTATTTTCATTTGTTTCAATGTGTATCTTTGACAGTTTTTGACCACACCAGAATAAGTTTAAGACAAGATTCTGAGGACTTGTCTTCATTCTTTAACTGCAGTTCATTCTTATTCACAGCAGTAGTTTTGTGTTTTTCTTGGCCGACACTATCTGAGATTCCCTCACACATTTTCTCGGCAGAGTACAGAGTTTGATGAGAGTTTTGCAGAAAGACTGACAGAGGAACAGCGACAGGAACAGAATCTAACCATATCTGTCCATGGTAGCAGTTTTAGGAAAGTAAAATATACATCTGAACTCTATAGCAAAAAAGCGATACGGTAAGTTGATGTTCACTCCTCTAAATCAACTGATTTTAAAAAAAATTGGATTAACTCATCCTATTTGTGCTTTTTAGTCCATTTCATCATAGTATGAGAATTTCATTTAATACAGCAATATAACGGGTTATTCATGAAAGTGATATTTCTGATTGCAGATGCTTGTCTAAAAGCATGCTTAAGAGCAGTTTTCTCTGTCATGTGGAGTTAGTGTAGTTTACCATGAAACCAATAAGCAGCACAACCCACCACACTTCCCAATGAGACGAAACATCATCACAGCTGCCATAGACAGGACACCTTCGGCTTAAACGTCGACCTGCTAAACACGCTTTCCCTCGTCTGAGCACGGCTGGAGTCATGGAAGAGGATTCAGAGATACTTCCACTCTATACACACACACACACACACACACACACATAGAGAGAGAGAGAGAGACGCATGCACACGTCCTGTTTACTCACACAGAGAGCGAGCGATAAGAATGCTAAGCGACCCAAGAAGCAAAGCGCACCCATTTACTGCAGTCCATTAGCCCATGCTACCTGATGGCTTACTCTCTCCTTTTTATTCATTTCTCTTCCGTACCAGACCCGTCGCGGGTTACTGTTTTAATATCAGGAGTGAAACATGATTATTACCTCTTAATGCAGAAATTACCAGGCCCTATTTTTCTCTCACCCCCCCACCCCCACCCCAAAAAACAACAACTCTTTCTCTCAGTGCTAAATCCCTCCTGCATGCCCCCCCTCCCCCCCATGGCATTAACATCTTTATCTCTCCATGTGTTTCTGGTCTTAAAACCTTTACCCCTGCTGTTTGAAAAATACTCCTCATTTTCCTCCCCCACAGAGGAGTGAATTCCCCATAGGCAAACCATTAGTGATTTTTCTGCCTTTTCCCCAAACACTTATTACTATCACCCTTACACCGCGCGTTGCCTCATTGGCTTTTGGTAAATTATGCAAATAAGGTGATGCTCAACATATAGTTCTTCTCCGCTTTTTTTTATTTCGGCAACTGCACAAGTTTACACATCTTTCCAAGAGCAGGCGAGCCCATTAACGTGACTTCCAACTGTCAGCTGGATTTCTGCACCAGTGACAAATTACATTGAAAAAAAAAGAAAAAGAAAAAAAACACTTTTTTCCTGTTCTTAATTTTCTATGCATTTTTCTCTCTCTTTCTGTCTCTCTCTCTCTCTCTCTCTCGCACTCTCTCTCTCTCTCTCTCTCGCTCTCAGGTTCAGCTGAGAGTTTTGTATTTGCCTTTTGGGGATATTTGGATGGAAGTTTCTGTCTCATTCTGTGTGCATGTGTGTGTGTGTGTGTGTGTGTGTGTGTGTGTGTGCATTTATTTGTTTGTGTGTGTGTGTGTGTGTGTGTGTGTGTTAATGTGCAGCAGCAGGTCTGTCGTTATCAACGTTGTCATACTGAAGAGAATTCATTTATCAGAAATGATCGCCGAAGCTCATCTCGTTCTCAGTTTGTCTCCGGATTAGCCTGAACTCATGCTGCGCCGTCATGTTTCTCTTTTCAAACACAAGTTGAACTTTTTGATTTAGATGCCACGTAAAAAAAAAAATGTAAAATGTTTTGAACAACTCCAAACTGGAGTCTCAAGTCAATCTGCTACACTCTATTGATAATCCCTTGCCTGTCCAAATGACTGCTTTTCTAACATTTGTAGAAATAGCACAAGAGTTCTCAGACATCTATTTGGCCTAATGCTTCCTCAGAATGTTCTAGAATTCCACTAGACTTGTACGTTTCCCTGATGAAATGGCTTTGGGTCTTCATCAGGTTTTCTTTTTTTTCCCCTCCTATACAGTTTCATGAGGCCAAACACTGCTAATCTCACATCCATCCCTGAAACGCATCTGAGTGGATGATCAGATCTTTTTATTAAAGGTAATGATGCCCTGTGAGGTTCTACACCCTCCACTACCTTCTAATCAAACAGGATCCCTATCATAATGCACGCTTCAGAGCTACTCCTGAGGAAGGTAATGAGCAAAAGCTTAATACTCATATACATCACACATACACACACCTGTCATTAAACACACACACGCACACGCCTCAGCCCGTCGAACGATACTCTATCTGCTCAATAACGGCGGCGCTCCATAGAAAGTTGCGTCAAATTTGAAGAGCGGTGTCGGCCCCGTTTAGATGGGCAAATGGACAGAATATTTAATGAAGACATTCAAAAAATCAACTCCTGCGTGGCCGTTTAATTGTTTTTCATTTACTTCAACGTGGCTAGTCGAAAAGATAGGCCGTTTCAATGAATAGATTAGAGCTTGTGAGTGCAAACAAATGACAAATCCCTCTTAACCCCAGTGAGCCTTTTCCCCCGTCAAACATCAGTCTCTTCCAATGTTATTAAACACAACTTTGCAGATTTACTTCCTTCAAAGTGCCATTTAAGCAAAGGCGAGCAGGAAGGAAGAGTGCGGGGGGAATTACAGGTTGCCAGTACATGGCTCGTCGCTCAAATGACAGGGGCTCATTTTGTGTGGAGGGCCTCCTCCTGTGTGTTATGACAACCGGTCATTACACCTCCAAGTGCCGTTTGCAGCTGCAGGTTCCCACAACATGCAAATGGCCACAAATGGCTTTAGACTGCAGGGAAGCTAATAGCGCATTTTTAGCCTGTTTTTGCCTCCTCTTTCTCTCTCTCTCACTCTCCCTCCCTCTATCTCTCTCTGTTTCTTTCTTTCCCTCGCTCTCTTTCCCTTCCCTCCCTCCTTCTCTCTCTCTCTCTCTTGTATCTCCATCTTTAAGGTGGAAGTTTTTCGCCCAGAGTTAGTGATGTAAACTTTGCTCAACATGTGGAATTCAAACTTGCTGCAAATCAAGCTTTCCAACAGAAATTAATAAACTAAACAAATACAGGTATATACTGAAATCGTTAAGCTGTGATGTATAGTATAACAGTGATGCATAACAGATGAGAAGTGAGATGATGAATATATTGCAGAAGGGCAAGTTTTCATTTTGAAAAGACTTTGGAGGATTTGGGACAAATTGGACAGAATTCTACAATCCCATCCTCCACTTGTCCACTCAACAACCTTCAATTCATATGAAGAGAGAGAGAGAGAGAGCGAGAGAGAGAGAGAGAGAGAAGGATATTGTGTGAGAGATATTATTTAAACCTTCTCATACAGAGGATCAGAATAACATAACTATCACTAATTGAGGAAAAATCACTTTTACAAACAATTCTCGAAGTTTTATTTTCTAATTTGTTCATTTGTTTTTTTTAAAACCACGTTGTTTTCTAGTGAAGCTTCGTTCTTTGTATTTTATAGTTTTCCTGTAAAGTGTCATTTCACTAAGAGCTTCCATTTCTATAGATGCTCACCCTACATGTTTGTTCAGAGGCTGTTTCTTCCCTCTGGGTAATTTCATACGTTATATTCATCCATACCATGCATTAATACAGTATAGAATGCCTCTACCTGGCTAGTCATGCATTTACCTTTCCTTTGTGAGAGACATGAGTGTTCTATTAGCTCTGAGATTGGATGCAATGTTGCAGTAATGCTCCAGGTACATTCAGACACTTCCCCCTCGTCCATGCATGTGTTTTGTTTATCTTTTTGGAGGAAGCTGTTGTTTATGGAAGGTACGATACATCCATCAACCTAAACTGACGTACGCAGAGCACCAGAATTGAATTCAAGTGATTCATTCCGCCAAACAAATGCTATTCTCACATAATGCTACTATTTGTTTACAAATGTGAAATATCTTTTCTCTTTTTGAACTGATGAAGGAATGTATTACACAAAACTAGAGAATTTTTACTCTATTTATCTCCTGGAAGGAAACAGAACCACCTTAAACTATCTGAAGCTCTGACATGTTGGAAAAAAAAACCTCTATCATTTTAATACCCTTTTTTTTCTCTTCTTTTTGTCTTATGCTCATTTTCCTTTTTATAAAAGATTGCAGCCGAGAGAAGTGGGGTGCTTTTATAGCCATTTGGAGCACAAAATGAATTATTTTATTGTTTTGGTAATGCCTGCTTTGATTTCAGGGGTCAGATTTGATTTAAATCTCACTCCATTAGGTGTAGTAAAACAGGGGAGTTAGGGATAAACAGAAGCAGCGGGGGGGGGGGGGGGGGGTCTTGTTCAGGCAGGATAAGCTCTGTCATTGGCCCGTTGCTCTGTGCCTCTAATGCCAATGTACTGACAGGTATACAGCGCTGTTCACTCAGTCAAACCCGCGAAAGCACTTTGTGCATACACTAGAAATGCTACCAGAGACAAGCCAAATGTCTGCATAGAGCACACATAACAGTTTTACCAGTAATCAAATGGCTTGGGGGTTTTTTGGTGGGGTGGGGGGGTTGTTTTTTGTCCTTCTTTTTTGAGATGAGAGGGTAGAATATTTTTCTTTGCTGTGACAACAAATTAAAAAAAAAAAAAAGAGGAATAAAAAAGTCAGAATTTCTAACATGGGATCTCAGGAGAAATGTGTTTTAGGACAATAAGCACATCATTAAAGAGGGAACAGATCACTGGAACCTTTGCTTTGGGCTGGCTGTTTCACACTTGGTCCAGAGGGGATTCAGCTTTCATCTTAAAGCGTCTTCTTTGTTGTGCATTGTGTATAACTGAGGATGGGGAATGGGGATGTGTAATATTCAATATAAATTATATTCTACAAATAATGTGCAAAGACATGTCACAAATGCCTATATATTTGTCAATTAAATATAGTGTCTATAAAGCTGGTAATGTATTTTTTGTTGTTTGAAGAAGCCAAAAATGGCATCATTACTGGATGGTAATGATGGAGAGGCAGTCTGACTACTGTCTCCCATCTATCTTTCCAAACTTTTAGGACCATCAGAAGTTTCAGAGAATAAAAAAAAAAGTTGTTCAGTGATTCGACAGTGAGAAAGAAATGGTTAGAATCATCGTCTGGTGCACACTAGTCAGGGGTAGGGGGTCGGTTTCGCTTCTTTTCAAACAGATTAAAAACACACCACTGAACAAAACTGTCATGTATTTGTGGACAGAAAACATTCTCAAAATACACACATATATACACACACACACACACTTCTCTAGAGAGATCTAAATGTATTAATTGCATTCATATTAAATGGGAAATTGTATAAATCCATTAGCTCCATAGAGTCTATTGGCATGATGATAAATCAACAGTATTGTGTGTGTTTCCTGCATGCTTACCTGATACAGGCCAGAGGGAATACTGCTCCTTAATTACCGCTCATCTCTTTCATAGAAACCTCATCTGCTTCCATGAATAGGTATTTTTGCATCACCAATTCAGGTAATGTGTTCCAGAGGAAATAGCTTGGTTATATTAAACCTTAGTATCATGTATTATAATTACTATAATGAATAACTGTTCAAATCTGCAATATGCAGTAATAAATGAAACACATGGAGAGATTAATGAGCTAAATTCTAGTGTGTAGTTATATTTCATAACCTGAAATGGAGATTAACTACAGTAAATTGTGTAGCTTGTAAAGTCTCTTTTTTTGTCCTTGGACAGAGCAAAAACATAAAAAATGACAACATGAGAAACAGAGAAAACTGAATTTTGAAACGCTTCATCCAGAATTTACTCTTCCATTCTGTGATAAAAGAGTTATATTTCAAATATTTCATTTGAAAAAAAAAAAAAGAAAAGAAAAGAGCTCAGAACCCAAGCTGTTAATCTACTAAATTGATTTGCAATATCCCTTAAACTGTGAACTGCCAAACTGTGCTTCCCTGTTGCTCAGCTTTTGACTGCCCCGCCTCTCTAAAATGCGCTGCAGCGTATTAGAAGACAAAAGAAAGACCCGGTAGTTTCTAAACTATTTTAGCTGTGTACAGTAACCATTCATCTGGGGGGTTTTGCCCGTGGTCACTGAGGGATTAGTAGCTGTTCTCATAAACCCCGTATTTTTACCAGTTCTATTCTTCGACCAAAAGCTTCAGTTCGCCCGAGACAGGGCATTAACATCACTGGCAAATGAAAACCCGATTATCCTTGGATATGAACTCCCCAGTTCTCCACTTGCTGGACAGCTGCATGGAAATGAACAATGAGAAGAAGACTTGGGGTCCGTAGCTCGTATCATCTGTGCGGGCAGATTGCAGGAGACAGAAATAAGATCCAGCGAGTTCAGAGAGCCATTAGAGCGTCATGTGGCCTGTCTGTAAAAAATGGAGCTAATCTGAAGCCCCACAGACCTACAGCTCAGAGCTAAGTAGCATGTTTCTGCACTGGGGGAAAGCTTTGCCACCCATAGCTCCATTTGGTGTGTGTGTGTGTGTGTGTGTGTGTGTGTGTGTGTGTGTGTGTGTGCATGTGTGTACATGTGCATGTGCATCTATGTGTTTCCTTGTGGTGGCATATTTACACACACACACACACACACACACACACACAAACAGACAGATAAAAGAAAAGCATTGAATCATGTCCAAAACTACCATGAAACAAGAGTGGGCAACAATACACACTGGAGTGTCCTAATGCTAATCCAGATTAATTAGGATGGTTTTTTTCTTCTTCT